>NC_047073.1:6385535-6635535 GCF_902459465.1 Asterias rubens | reverse complement strand
CGTCTGGCGGGGTGAGATGGGACACCTGTTCCTTCCATTCGCGCATCATGGCTTCCGTGTACAGGTTGAAAAGTACGGGGGACAAGGGGCAGCCTTGCCGCACCCCAACCGGCGTCTCAAATTCGTCAGTGGTCTGTCCCTTCCATGAGATCGAACCGTGGGCACCGTTGTAAAGGTTGGCGATGAGGCGGATGACTTCCGGCATGACACCGTATGCGTCGATGGTTTCCAGCAGTTTGTGGTGTATGACAGAGTCGAAGGCCTTTCTGAAGTCGACAAACACCAAGTGTAGTCTGCGACCAACTGCCAAGTGCGCTTGTCCGATAAGCTTGAGTGTGAATATGGCGTCGGTTGTAGACTTGCCCGCACTGAATCCATATTGTGTGTCGCTAACGGTGACCTTGGCGACTCTGTTCAAATCCTCTAGGATGATGTTGAGCATTATTTTGCTGGCATGCGTGATTAAAGCCAGGGTGCGGTAGTTACCGCAATCACCATTGTCACCTTTCTTATAGAGGGCGATGTAGTTCGATACCAGTGCCGAGGATGGCCATATGCCAGTTGTCCAGATGCGGTTGATGGCGCGATGGATTGCCGAAAAAACAACCGGGTCGTCTAGCATGGCTTTCAGAAACTCAGCTTGCAATCCGTCTGGGCCAGCAGCTTTCCCGTTTTTAAGCCGGGAGATGGCGCGTTTGATGACATCAGCAGGTAGTGGAGCGGATGCAAATTGGTGAGGCGTACACGTTGCACGCTGCAGGCTGGACTGAAAGTGCTCTTGAGCGTATTCGAGCCAGCGTTGTACTTCGTCTTCGTCTGCAGGAGTATCACTACTGTGCGTGTGTAAACAACGTACACCGCTGTGTGCACAGTTTACGATTTCATCAACGCCACGGGTCGATTTGTAAAACGGTTTATCAATACGGTATTATTCAAATTAGACCAATCAAAGACTGGCATTACCTAAACAAAGCATTCATGTAGCATTACTGATTTTATCATAATTCTAAAAAGCTCCGCTATATTTATTTCAGATTTTTGAAAATTACACACGACGAGTCCCTTTGCAGCATACTTTGCGTGTGTATACAACACCGCTGTGCGCACAGTTTAAGATTTCATCAACGCCACGGGTCGATTTGTAAAACAGTTTATCAACACGTTATCATTCAAACGAAGCCAATCAAAGACTGTCATTACCTAAACAAAGCATTCATGTAGCATTACTGATTTTATCATAATTTTATAAAGCTCCGTTATATTGATTTCAGATTTCTGAAAATTACACACCACGAGTCTCTTTGCAGCACACTGTGCGCGTGTACTACACTGCTGTGCGCACAGTTTAAGATTTCATCAACGCCACGGGTCGATTTGTAAAACGGTTTATCAATACGTTATCATTCGAACGAAGCCAATCAAAGACTGCCATTACCTAAACAAAGCATTCATGTAGCATTACTGATTTTATCATAATTTTATAAAGCTCCGTTATATTTATTTCAGATTTCTGAAAATTACACACTACGAGTCCCTTTGCAGCATACTGTGCGCGTGTACTACACTGCTGTGCGCACAGTTTTAAATTTCATCAACGCCACGGGTCGATTTGTAAAACAGTTTATCAACATGTTATCATTTAAACGAAGCCAATCCAAGACGGTCATTACCTAAACAAAGCATTCATGTAGCATTACTGTTTTTATCATAATTTTATAAAGCTCCGTTATATTTATTTCAGAGTTTTGAAAATTACACACGACGAGTCCCTTTGCAGCATACTGTGCGCGTGTACTACACTGCTGTGCGCACAGTTTAAGATTTCATCAACGCCACGGGTCGATTTGTAAAACAGCTTATCAATACGGTATCATTCAAATTATGCAAAACAAAGACTGGCATTAACCAAACAAAGGATTCATGTAGCATTACTGATTTTATCATAATTTTATGCAGCTCCGTCATATTTATTTCCGATTTTTGAAAATTACACACCACGAGTCCCTTTGCAGCATACTGTGCGCGTGTACTACACTAACACTGCTATGCGTACAGTTAACGATTTCATCAACGCCACGGGTCGATATGTAAATCGGTTTATCAATACGGTATCATTCAAATTAGACCAATCAAAGACTGGCATTACCTAAACAAAGCATTAATGTAGCATTACTGATTTTATCATAATTTTATAATGCTCCATTATATTTGTTTCAGTTTTTCGAAAATTACACACCACGAGTCCCTTTGCAGCATACTTTATGGTGTACATCACTGCTGTGCGTCAATTTACAATTTCATCAACGCCACGGGTCGATATGTAAATCGGTTTATCAATACGTTATCATTCAAACGAAGCCAATCAAAGACTGACAGTACCTAAACAAAACATTCATGTAGCATTACTGATTTTATTATAATTTTATAAAGCTCCGTTATAGATATTTCGGATTTCTGAAAATTACACACTACGAGTCCCTTTGCAGCATACTGTGCGCGTGTACTACACTGCTGTGCGCACAGTTTTAAATTTCATCAACGCCACGGGTCGATTTGTAAAACAGTTTATCAACATGTTATCATTTCAAAGAAGCCAATCCAAGACGGTCATTACCTAAACAAAGCATTCATGTAGCATTACTGATTTTATCATAATTTTATAAAGCTCCGTTATATTGATTTCAGATTTTTGAAAATCACACACCACGAGTCCCTTTGCAGCATACTTTGTATGTGTAAATCACTGCTGTGCGTACAGTTTCAGATTTCATCAACGCCACGGGTCGATTTGTAAAACAGTTTATCAACACGTTATCATTCAAACGAAGCCAATCAAAGACTGCCAGTACCTAAACAAAACATTCATGTAGCATTACTGATTTTATTATAATTTTATAAAGCTCCGTTATAGATATTTCGGATTTCTGAAAATTACACACTACGAGTCCCTTTGCAGCATACTGTGCGCGTGTACTACACTGCTGTGCGCACAGTTTTAAATTTCATCAACGCCACGGGTCGATTTGTAAAACAGTTTATCAACATGTTATCATTTAAAAGAAGCCAATCCAAGACGGTCATTGCCTAAACAAAGCATTCATGTAGCATTACTGATTTTATCATAATTTTATAAAGCACCGTTATATTGATTTCAGATTTTTGAAAATTACACACCACGAGTCCCTTTGCAGCATACTTTGTATGTGTAAATCACTGCTGTGCGTACAGTTTCAGATTTCATCAACGCCACGGGTCGATTTGTAAAACAGTTTATCAACACGTTATCATTCAAACGGAGCCAATCAAAGGCTGTCATTACCTAAACAAAGCATTCATGTAACATTACTGATTTTATCATAGTTTTATAAATCTCCGTTGCATTTATTTCAGATTTTTGAAAATTACACACCACGAGTCCCTTTGCAGCATACTGTGCGCGTGTACTGGGTACTACACTACTGTGCGCACAGTTTAAGATTTCATCAACGCCACGGGTCGATTTGTAAAACAGTTTATAAACACGTTATCATTCAAACGAAGCCAATCAAAGACTGTCATTACCTATACAAAGCATTCATATAGCATTACTGATTTTATCATAATTTTATAAAGCTCCGTTATATTTATTTTAGATTTTTGAAAATTACGCACCACGAGTCCCTTTGCAGCATACTTTGTATGTGTACTACACTGCTGTGTGCACAGTTTAATATTTCATCAACGCCACGGGTCGATTTGTAAAAAAACAGTTTATCAACACGTTATTGTACAAACGAAGCCAATCAAAGACTGCCAGTACTCAAACAAAGCATTTACGTAGCATTACTGATTTTATCATAATTTTATAAAGCTCCGTTATGTTCATTTCAGAGTTTTGAAAATTACACACGACGAGTCCCTTTGCAGCATACTGTGCGCGTGTACTACACTGCTGTGCGCGCAGTTTAAGATTTCATCAACGCCACGGGTCGATTTGTAAAACAGTTTATCAATACGGTATCATTCAAATTATGCAAAACAAAGACTGGCATTAACCAAACAAAGGATTCATGTAGCATTACTGATTTTATCATAATTTTATAAAGCTCCGTTATATTTATTTCCGATTTTTGAAAATTACACACCACGAGTCCCTTTGCAGCATACTGTGCGCGTGTACTACACTAACACTGCTATGCGTACAGTTTACGATTTCATCAACGCCACGGGCCGATTTGAAAAATCGATTTATCAACACAGTACTTTTCAAACGAAGCCAATCAAATACTTTCATTCCCTTAACAAAGTATTCATGTAGCATTACTGATTTTATCATGTTTTTGTAAAGCTTCATTATATTTATGTCAGATTTTTGAAAGTTAAAGACCACGAGTCCCTTTGCAGCGTATTGTGCGTGTGTACAACACTGCTGTGCGCACAGTTTAAGATTTCACCAACGATTTGTGGAACAGTTTATCGAAAGGACCCGCCCTTTGATGGTCGTTCGCTGATCGTCCTACAACTTACACGAATGTAGAAAACGATTGCTGGTGATGGACTGGAAGCAATGGTTTGCATGTATTCAATTCCAAATAATATGAAACAAACAACTTAACTTATATCTAAACTGAAGACACGCCGTTTTGTTTCTCTTGTGAATGGGAGTAAGACAACATTTATTGAATTTAGCAAAACGAGTATAATGAAGTTTAAGAACAATCTGTTAATATAAAACAATAAAAGCAGTGAAAAGAGTTAACAACTGTTTTAAGCATTTGCAAGTTTCGACGAGTAACAAATATAATGGCAAGTTAATCCATTAATTTTGTTATGTGCATGGTGTTTATACTCGTAAAGTTCACCACTCAAAAACTTAACAATTCATCCATTAGAGATAGCATTCAAGTTCGCTGGAGTTTCTTGAAGGGTGTGTCTTTTCATTTAAACTCATTTTTGGCCAGTCATTTTTTGGATTGTGCAATGTAAAACATAACACTTGGTTAAAAAGTTGCTTCCTTTATTATTTAGGTTTTTTGGTCAAATTCTGCAAATGAGCAGTCAATTTTATTTTCATGCGTTCGAATTCAAGCTGTTTTGCCTCTCCAGTTGTTACTGCGTTTCAAATTCAAAATTCGGCCATTCAATTTTGTTTTGAGTCGAGTCAAATTCCTGTAGCACTCTGTTCAATGTAGCGTACCGTCATTCTTGTTCGTGACACAACCGCCTCAAGAAGCGTCTGCGAATTTGAATGCTGCTTTGATGAATTTTAAATTGAATGATTATTTTGTTAAATCGAATGCAACATTACCATTAGGCCAAAAATTACAGTTGAACAACATTTGCCAAGATACCTGTCGCACAATTTTTTTTTTTAGGTAAGTCTTGGTCATTTTCCATTACATACACCTCCCCCCCCCCCCCCCCCCACCAACCCCCAAAATAAATACAAAATGAATGAATAAATATAGGATGGATTCTCCATTTCAAAAGGTTGCGCTCGATCTAAAATTGAATGCAGTACCTACCGTACCTACCAGTACTCGGAAAATGAGTAAATGACGCTGTCAAATTTGCTGCATTGTCTCCACGGTTATTATTAGACCGTGGGATTCATCATAAAAAAGGGCGCTAGTTTTCGAGTTATCTGCAACTACCTAAACTTTTCCCCCAGATTTACTTATGGTAGACTTTCATAAAATGTTAAAGTTGTCAAGGGTAAAACTTGCACAGTAATGGGTTGTTTTAGTTAGAAATTAATTACAAGAAAAAAGCGCCCTCTGTGGTCGAAACTGGAGAACGGTGCTCAAACTGTATGGGCAAATCAATACGGCACAAACGAATTGGGAAGTTACCGGATAATTTATTTTAGTGTCCTTTACAGGTTAACAGCTTTTTTCGCCAGATCTCAATTTAATTATTATAATTTACGAAAATATTAAAAGGTTTGTTATTCTGTACACCATTAATTTCCCCCATAGTGTTTTTCAATTGTTTGAATTACTGTCACCCACAAACAGGCTTTAATTAAATCTAAATTAAATAGATAACTTGAAAGGAAATAGAAGGATATTGTATATACAAGAGATACACATTTTTATTTTCTCACCATTTTTTTGTGTATTTCTTTCTTCTCTTCAGATGCCACATTTGTGGTATAAAAATCATAAATAAATCTGACGGAGCGTTAAAAGAAATACATTATAAAATCAGTAATGCTACAATATTGCTTTGTTAAGGTAATGGCAGTCTTTGATTGGCTTCGTTTGAACAATAACTGTTTTATCTATCGACCCGTGGCGTTGATGAAATCTTAAACTGTACGCACAGCAGTGTGGTACACATACAAAGTATGCTGCAAAGGGACTCGTGGTGTGTAATTTTCAAAAATCTGAAATAAATATAACGGAGCTTTATAAAATTATGATAAAATCAGTAATGCTACATGAATGCTTTGTTTAGGTAATGACAGTCTTTGATTGGCTTCGTTTGAATGATAACGTGTTTATAAACTGTTTTACAAATCGACCCGTGGCGTTGATGAAATCTTAAACTGTACGCACAGCAGTGTAGTACACGTACAAAGTATGCTGCAAAGGGACTCGTGGTGTGTAATTTTCAAAAATCTGAAATAAATATAACGGAGCTTTATAAAATTATGATTAAATCAGTAATGCTACATGAATGCTTTGTTTGAGTACTGGCAGTCTTGGATTGGCTTCGTTTGAACAATAACATGTTGATAAACTGTTTTATAAATCGACCCGTGGCGTTGATGAAATCTTAAACTGTACGCACAGCAGTGTAGTACACGTACAAAGTATGCTGCAAAGGGACTCGTGGTGTGTAATTTTCAAAAATCTGAAATAAATACAACGGAGCTTTATAAAATTATGGTTAAATCAGTAATGCTACATGCATGCTTTGTTTGAGTACTGGCAGTCTTGGATTGGCTTCGTTTGAACAATAACATGTTGATAAACTGTTTTATAAATCGACCCGTGGCGTTGATGAAATCTTAAACTGTACGCACAGCAGTGTAGTACACATACAAAGTATGCTGCAAAGGGACTCGTGGTGTGTAATTTTCAAAAATCTGAAATAAATATAACGGAGCTTTATAAAATTATGATTAAATCAGTATTGCTACATGAATGCTTTGTTTGAGTACTGGCAGTCTTGGATTGGCTTCGTTTGAATGATAACGTATTGATAAACCGATTTACATATCGACCCGTGGCGTTGATGAAATTGTAAATTGACGCACAGCAGTGATGTACACCATAAAGTATGCTGCAAAGGGACTCGTGGTGTGTAATTTTCGAAAAACTGAAATAAATATAAGGGAGATTTATAAAATTATGATAAAATCAGTAATGCTACATGAATGCTTTTATAGGGAATTACAGTCTTTGATTGGCTTCGTTTGAATGATAACGTATTGATAAAGCGTTTTACAAATCGACCCGTGGCGTTGATGAAATTGTAAACTGTACGCACAGCAGTGTTGTACACACGCACAGTATGCTGCAAAGGGACTCGTTGTGTGTAGTTTTCAAAAATCTGAAACAAATATAATGGAGGTTTATACAAATATGATAAAATCAGTAATGCTACATGAATGCTTTGTTTAGGTAATGAGAGTCTTTGATTGGTCTAATTTGAATGATACCGAATTGATACACCGATTTACAAATCGACCCGTGGCGTTGAAATCTTAAACTGTGCGCACAGCAGTGTAGTACACGCGCACAGTATGCTGCAAAGGGACTCGTGGTGTGTAATTTTCAAAAATCTGAAATAAATATAACGGAGCTTTATAAAATTATGATTAAATCAGTAATGCTACATGAATGCTTTGTTTGAGTACTGGCAGTCTTGGATTGGCTTCGTTTGAACAATAACATGTTGATAAACTGTTTTATAAATCGACCCGTGGCGTTGATGAAATCTTAAGCTGTACACACAGCAGTGTAGTACACATACAAAGTATGCTGCAAAGGGACTCGTGGTGTGTAATTTTCAAAAATCTGAAATAAACGGAGCTTTATAAAATTATGATTAAATCAGTAGTGCTACATGAATCCTTTGTTTGGTTAATGCCGGTCTTTGTTAGGCACAATTTGAATGATACCGTATTGATAAACTGTTTTACAAATCGACCCGTGGCGTTGATGAAATCTTAAACTGTGCGCACAGCGGTGTTGGATACACACGAACAGCGACAGGACTCGCGTGGTCTTTAATTTTCAAAAATCTGAAATAAATATAATGGAGCTTCATAAAATTATGATAAAATCAGTAATGCTACATGAATGCTTTGTTTAGGGACTGGCAGGCTTTGATTGGTTTCGTTTGAACAATAACGTGTTGATAAACTGTTTTTACAGATCGACCCGTGGCGTTGATGAAATCGTAAACTGATGCACACGCACAGTATGCTGCAAAGGGACTCGTGGTCTTAAATTTTTAAAAATCTGAAATAAATGTAACGGAGTTTTATAAAAATACGATAAAATCAGTAATGACACAGGAATCCTTTGTATAGGTAATGGCAGTCTTTGATTAGTTTAATCTGAAGAATACCGTATTGATAAACCGTTTTTAACAAATCATACCCTTTTAGTTGATGAAGAGTTTGTATTCTGTGGATACGCATTGCTTTGTTGTATATTTAAAAATCTTGAAATATACTTTAAAAATCAGCAATATATTAATGGTTGTGAATACAAATAAATAAACTAAATGTCTGAACTTTAGAGCGAAACTCCAAAATATCGGTGTATCTACCATACAAAAAAACACAAACAAATCTTAGGGAGAAAAAGCTCAAGGAATGGTAGCGAGTCTACGTATTGCTGCTCCGTTTGACGACTACTGATTACATCGGATCCTTTCGAGTAGCGATCGACTCCTGGCGTTTGGAAACTAACATCTACCTCCATATAAGGTCTTCTTATTGAGATAATAATTGTAGATAAAAAGTGGTGTACACTGTAAGGTACAAAGCTCGCCGCTCATGGACAAAATCTATACGAATGGTACTATTGACATATGACGCTCCATCCATGCATGTTGTAATCACATGACGATGACTAATACATTTATCTCTTGTTTCGGGTCGGTAGGTCACAATAGAAAAAGGTTGTGACTATTCGCTCGTCCCCGTGTATCCAGCAGTACATGCATTGGAATCGTAATCTTTATATCAATCAGTATCATTCAAGTTGAATGCCCATTGGTCAACCAGAAAAAGTGACGTCAAACTTGTCGCCAGGGCCAACGGGGTCAAATTGATGACCAGCACGTAGTCTCCCTCTCTCGACCGTGCGCTTTTGATACCGTAGAAAAAATCAGTCGTTAAGTTGGCCATCCAAATCGTATTCCTCCACTCAACGCACTAAATTTGTATGCAAACCGAACAAGGCGTTGACCACGGTGACGTTTCGTACATGAACACCAGAGTGGGAGCGACACGCATTTGTATGTACGTACATGTACATGTTGGTTCGTGGGCCGCCGCGGAACTGTGTGGTTTATCACAATCGCATGTCGCTCGGTCGGGCGTATGTCGAAATGGTTAAATGTTAAATTCATTCCAATATGTGTTATTTGTAACTGTGCAACCCAACGTAATGTTCACTGGCTGAGATGAAAAATAGATGTAGATTTGTAGACTTTAGTTAGGTCACCGATCTGTTCAGTTGCCGATAAAAGGGAAAGAACAGTTTGGACGATGGATTTTTGGAGTTTGTATCTCCAATCCAACTTCACGTTGGGCCTCGCCTACTTCTTCCTTTGCGTGGATGTGATGTGCCTGTATATATTCCACATCATTGGAATACTTTATGTGTAAGTATCTCTCACTTAAATCTCAGTATAGTTGTTGGACCTTTTTTCAGTTAAATTGTATTATCCTTCTGCAATAAATATTGCCTTAAGCAGATCTACCCGGTCCTACTACTTGCCGTCAACTTGCCGACTTGCCGTCAACTCGCCGTCAGCGTCAACTCATTTTCGTGCCGTCAACTCATTAAATTTACATGAAAAATCTATAAAAAGGGGGCACGGAAGTGTTTGATCTGGGCTAGGGCTAAACTACATATTTCTCATGGCTTTCGGTACAAATTCATTCACAAAAACGACTTTGGGTATATACAAAAATGTACCAATCATTGACATCTTAGGCCAAGACTAATCATTGTGAAAAAGCAAGATGGCGGCCGACCGTTTTTCGGCTTCGAGAATTTTTTTTCACGAGAAAAAAACTCAATTTTTATTCCGAAATATGACCTAAAACTTACGTGAATGCTCTTTTGAGCTGATACTTTACAGTTCTATGCTTCTTTTGTGGATTTTAAATGTATATTGGAGGAGTTGACGGCGAGTTGACGGCGCAAGTGAGTTGACGGCGAGTTGGCGGCAAGTAGTACAGTAGGACCCGATCTACCTCATTATTTCAAATGTGTTTGGAATTGAATTTCATTTGAGTGGATGGAACAAAAGTTGCGATCCGATTCGATTCTATTAAACAACAAGGAATGTTTTGGCCTGGGCATGTTTGGACTCAATTTCCCTGCTGTAGTGTTTTCTACCTCCTTTAGAGTTAGTCCACCATGCCATGGTAGAAGAACGTCCATGGACCAGCCTCCAAACATGAGTAGACTATCAACTTAAGGAATTAGTAACTAACTGTCATGACCGTTAAAACAATTGAATACTTGAAAAGATTTCTGTATCCTGCCAGGTGCACCACTTTTTCACAAATTTGTATAAAAAGGACAGGCCCTACATTATAATCTCAAGAGAAATACACCTATCAATTGTATGACGCACTATACTCTATAGGACCCCCTGGGGAGGGTGCGTCAAGTCTGCGTCTTTACTAAAGAGTACTTTACTCTAAAAAAAAGTGATGGTGGGTACGTCAAAATCCAATAGTGGTCAGTCAGAAATCTTTAAGAGGTGCGTCGAGGTACGTCATGTTCCGTCGATGTCCATTTCCACATTTATTTTGTTTATTTGGTGGAGAATCAAATAATTCACCTACCTCTCCCCTAACTTGAGGGAACGCACATAATGTAACAGCTTCGACGTAAAGGGAGGCTGGGGGGTTACGATCACCTTAAACTACTCCGCAGGTCTGTTTATTTCTAATAAAAAAAGAAAGCAACATAGGCCCTACAGCATGTAGATAATTCATGACTCGGCAGTTTTGTCAACCTCGGCCCGTAGTATATTCTATCTCTCACGATAGAGCGGGATCAATTTTTTGACTCGGGGTGGGTCTTTGGACACGCCAATCCGACTCACATATGGACAGTGACGCACCCACCCCGGGGGTCCTGTAGTGTGTCATACAATTGATAGGTGTATAAATAGCCGAAACTCGTAAATAGCACTCCGTAATATTGACTCACTTTTGCTCAAAATACCCGCCTGTCAGACAAACATTCCACTACTTATTAATACGCCATCATCAACCCACCATATGGCACTCTTGTAAGAATAGTACGTAGTACTTGTAAAAATCCTGGGTAAACATAAAACTGTGGTTCTGCGCGCATATGTTTGCATCTGTGTCTGAGATCTGTTTACTAAGCTTCTGTTTTTAGCGTAGTGCGGAGTGCTTCTAATTTATTTCATAACAAATGAAACAGTGGTGGGAGGATGTACAGACATTTTTTCCAGTTGCGCTTTCACTCAGTTTCAAACCTCAAATCAAGACCACCATCTGACCATTGTTACCCGGCCTGGAATTACATGCAGGCCCTGGAGGTCATGGCCTCTGTTGCCCCTGCTGGTTTTAGCCTCAGTGCTCCTTCAAAAGTTTCCTATCGACTTTAAGATTTTCCAAATGGAAGTGCCCTTTGCAAAATGAAAATGACCTCGCCCGTTCAGGAATAACTTCGAAGGACCAATGATAAAATGATAAAAATGTATTGAGTGCTGTGGCAGTGGCATCTAGCAGCCAAGTAGCATTGGTAACTTATTTTGTTTCTTTTATCAACAGAAAACTATGCATGTACCGGAAACCAAGCAACGTAGTAAGGGAAGAACTACCTGGAGTCTCTATACTTAAACCTTTAGTTGGTGTTGATGCAAACTTAGAAGATAACCTGGAAACATTTTTCAATTTGGATTACCCCAGAGTAAGTTTGAAACAATGCTTGTTGTATTCACTCAGACCAAAAAGCTTGTTATAGAATAGTGATCAAATATTTAATAAAGGGTGGGCTTTAGAATTGGTTATCTTGTTTGAAGTTTACACTCAGTCTTAATTTGAGAAAATAAGGAAAATATTAACAGTGTTGTTGCTAGATAAATTTTAGTTGTGGACTCTAAATCCACCAAGGCGAGCAGATAAATACAAATATCCATGTTTAGATATGGGGCCATCAAAACTGAAGTGCAATCTTGGGGAAATTGATACTGGGCAGCACAGTGTAATTTGTTCAGAGTGCTTGGCGAAAAGGTTTAGCCCTGGGCAGGCCACAAATTGTGGCTACAATGCTGAATTCAGTGTATAAACCTTTAGTTTCTTTGAAAATGACAGGGAAGGTGTTGTTATACTGTTTCCACATGTAACACGAAGAGCTGTACCTTATTTGTTTATTTATATTTCCACAGTTTGAGCTTATATTTTGTATACAAGACGAAAAGGATCCAGCATGTAAAGTTGTAGAGCCACTTATAGAAAAATATCCTCATGTGGATGCCAGGCTGTTTGTTGGTAAGTACTTACGACTGCATAGTTTATAAAGAATTGATAAGTGTATTGAATGAAGCGTCAACTTTCTTCTTCTTAAAGGCAGTGGACACTATTGGTACTTACTCAAAATAATTATTAGCATAAAACCTTACTTGGTAACAAGTAATGGGGAGCTGTTGAAAGTATAAAACATTGAGAAACGCCCCCTCTAAATTAACATTAAGAAGTAATTTTCCACGAATTTGATTTTGAGACCTCAAAATTAGATTTTAGGTCACGAAATCAAGCATCTGAAAGCACACAACTTCGTGTGACAATGGTGTTTTTTTCTTTCATTATCATCTTGCAACTTTGGCGACCAATTGAGCCCAAATTTTCACAGGTTTGTTTTTTTATGCATATGTTGAGATACAACAAATGAGAAGACTAGTCTTTGACAAAAAATACCAAAGGTGTCCAGTCATCATTAATTGGCAAAACTCTTCCACTTTCACTCTTTTACTGGCTGGACTCAATGAGAGAGTATGATGCCAGTATAAAGGGCCAGTCACACTGCAGCGATAAACGAAAACAATAACGATAATTTTAACAGTAGTGGAGCAATTTAACCAATAGAATGGAGCAATTTAACAAATAGAATGTGTTCTCTTTGCGTCGTGATCATTTTCGTTATCGCTGCAGTGTGACTGGGCCCTTACAGGCAGTGGACACTATTGGTAATTACTCAAAAATTATTGGCATAAAACCTTACTTGGTGACGACTAATGGGGAGAGGTTGATGGTTTAAAACATTGTGAGAAACGACTCCCTCTGAAGTGCCATAGTTTTCGAGAAAGAAGTAATTTTCCACGAATTTGATTTTGAGACCTCAGATTTAGAACTTGAGGTCTCGAAATCAACCATCTAAACGCACACAACTTCGGGTGACAAGGGTGTTTTTTCTTTCATTATTATCTCGCAACTTCAATGACCGTTGAGCTCAAATTTTCACAGGTTTGTTATTTTATGCATATGTTGAGATACACCAACTGTGAAGGCTAGTCTTTGACAATTACCAATAGTGTCCACTGCCTTTAAGAATGAAAGTAAAAGTGTTATACAATATTCTATTTCATTTACACAAATAGAATATATACCACGCATGAAGATAATTCTGTCATGTAAAATGGAAATTTAGCTTACACCATGCATTAGGTTTTGATTGAATTTAGAATTGTGTGTTGAAGTTAATTTGAACTTGCTCTTAATAACACAATTAATAATTAAACACATTTAGTTAAGATTAAATTTGTTTTCCAATTGTATTCTGTATGCAATTTGGAAGATCTACATGAATTGTATATTACATGTAATAGTACTTACAAACTTGTCATAAATCAGTTTTATAGATTTGTATCATCAATAAATGATGAAACAATTCTAGGAGGTTTGCTAATAACTGCTTAGTGTTATGTATGTATTTAAAGGGTCTGTGTAAGGACACAAAACGCAATTTCTACAGACTAACATTTAACTTAAACAGTTTGAAACTAATGATCGTAGAAAGCTTCCCTTAAAATAATACCTGCTGATGTGCTGTAGTTTTTGAGAAATTAGTAAAACAATGTTATTATTTGTGACATTGTTTTACCTATTTCTCAAAAACTACAACCACCCCAACAGTACTATTCTAAGGTAATCTTTCTACTATCATTATCTTCAAACTGTGTAAATTTGATGTAAATCTGTGGACATTGTGTTTTGTGTTACAAAAAGTACCCAAATCCTTTAAAATGAAGATTTTTTAATTGAAACAATTTTTCGTTATACAGGTGGTTCTAAAGTGGGACTAAATCCTAAGCTGAATAACCTCATGCCTGGCTATAGTGCTGCTCAGTATGAACTCATTATGATCAGTGATAGTGGTATTATGGGTAAGTTGGATTTAAAATTTTGCATGGTGGAAATACAATATGGAAAGGTTTGGGGTAACACCATGTAATGACATGGTAATAAATCTCTAAATGAGTTGGGGCTGTTCTGAAAAGAACTGTTGGTTTAAACTCAACGTTTTGATCAGTAGGGCATGCTGGAGGACGATTATCGCATACACGTACTGATCGAAACGTTAAGAAAGTTGAAACAAAATCACTTTCAACAGTTTGGTTTACTTTATTTTGATTACATGAATGTTATTACATTTTTAACTCTTTAAAGGGAAGGTACACGTTTGGTAATTACTCAAAACAAACATTAACCTGAAAACTGACTTGGTAACGAGCATTGCAGAGCTGTTGAAAGTATAAAACATTGTGAGACACGGCGCCCTCTGAAGTTGCATAGATTTTGAGAAAGAGGTGATTTCTCACTAAAATAATAAAAGACTTCTAGCTAGAAGACTTTTATTCCTATCTGAAAGCACACAAATTCGTCCAACAAGGGTGTTTTTTCCCTCATAATTTTCAGCCAACTTCGATGACCAATTTAGCTCAAATTTTCACAGACTTGTTATTTTCTGCTTATGTTGGGATACACCAAGTGAGAAGACTGGTCTTTGACAATTGCCAACAAGTACCTTCCCTTTTAAGTATTTTGATACTTTTTTTAAACACAAAACACAATGACCACAGATTTAGATTAAACTTACATTGTTTGAAAATAATGATAGTAGAAAGCTTACCTTAAAAACTTACTTGCTGCAGGCTTATTTTTAAAACAACGTAAATGTACTTTCTTCTCAGTTTTATCATGTGAAACGTTTTTACCAGTTATGGTAATTTACCATTGTAAATTTGTTTTTACATGCTAAAATAATTTTTGTCTCGCTGAGACAGAAATTACTTTTGTGACTTCTTTTACTCATCTCAAAAACTGCAGCACCTCAGCAAGTATTTTTATAAACGAAGCTTTCTACCATCATTATCTTCATTCTGTGGACATTGTGTTTTGTGTCTTAACAAAAAGTACCCAGACCCTTTAAGTCTTTTCTTTAATGTGTCTTTTTTAATTTTCAGTATATAAGAACACTCTGACGGAAATGGTGTGTAAAATGACTGCAAATGTTGGATTGGTCCATGCCATACCATTCTGCTGTAATAGGAAAGGCTTTGCTGCTACATTAGAAAAGGTGAGTTCTTTGTTCGTGACATGTTTTTTCTGACAATTGCATAACCTTGTAAGGTGTTCGGCATTCAGCCGAAAACCTATTGATGTCTTAGTTTGGCTTTGCGTGGCACCTAATCTCTTACACATAGTCACTATTATTTTTGCATATTTTCAAGAACCAGACTTTGAGATTTAAAAATTAACAGCACAATAAAAATAAAAACCTTGGTAATTTGGTTGGTAATTTGCGTGTGCGAGCAACATGAATCTTAAACTGATACGTTGTCTGCGCATACTAGTGTACGCATGGTATGTCAAGTGCCAAAATGCCAAGAAACAATACATACAGCGAAAAACAGTTGATTTGAAGGTTGCCACAGAACAAGCATATATTGAACACTTAACTTTTACACACCAATGCTTGTTAAGGAGACATTTATTCACTAGTTCACAGAGCCAGTCTTTATATAATGCCCCTCAGGCCCAGTGCACTTTACCTCATCGTAATAACTCCGCACTGGAAAAAACTGAATAAATTACTTAAAATCTATCGAAACACTTTCTATGGTCACCAAAACCTAATTCAATGTCAAATGGTATACAAAGTTTCTGGCGAGTTACAAAAAGAAAACATCTAAGTGAAAATATGATATGAAGGAGACATCCTGCAAGGCGATGCGGCACTGAATCCACGAAACATTGCATAAAAGGTTTTTGGTTTAAGTTTCAGTCTTTAAGTTGAGTTGTTTTTGGTATGTACAAGCCCAAGTGAGATTGTTATGTATACTTGCAAGTCATTTTTTGTAATTTTCAGCTATGTTTTCCGATAATGTTGTAGTTTAGGAATAAAAAAACGTTAAAGTTTTTGGAATATTTTCTGTTTTTTTTAGTTTTTGGAATAAAAACAATTTTAAAGGGTTTTTTTTTCAGGCTCAAACATTGACATCTGGATTTTAAAGAACCAAACTCAAACTTCAAGCTTTGAAATAATTTGTTTAAACAAAAATCAATTTCTCTGTCACTGGTTTCAGTTGAATGAGCTGAAACAATAAAAACCTTAAATGATCATAACTCCTTAATGCAACGATGTTCTGACTTGAAACTTAAATCAAATATTGCTTCTTACATAGATACATATGAAAAGATAAAACTCAAAGAGGTATCACTGATTCTAGTTGAATGAGCTGAAACAATGAAAACCTTAAATGATTATAACTCCTTATTGCAATGATGTGTTGACTTGAAACTTAAATCAAATATTACTTCCTACATATAGATGCATAAGAAAAGATAAAACTCAAAGAGTGTATCACTGGTTCCAGTTGAATGAGCTAAAACAATGAAACCCTAAATGGTCACAACTCCTTATTGCCAAGATGTTCTGACTTTAAACTTAAATCAAATATTGCTTCATACATATAGATGCATATGAATTGAAAAGATAAAACTCAAAGAGTGTATCACTGGTTCTAGTTGAATGAGCTAAAACAATCAAAACCTTAAATGGTCATAACTCCTTATTGCAATGATGTATTGACTTGAAACTTAAATCAAATATTGCTTCTTACATATAGATACATATAAAAAGATAAAACTCAAAGAGTGTATCACTGGTTCTAGTTGAATGAGCTAAAACAATGAAAACCTTTAATGGTCATAACTCCTTATTGCAACGATATTCTGACTTGAAACTTCGTCCAAATATTACTTCTTGCTTCATACAAAAAGATAAAATTAAAGGAGTTTATCACTGATTCAAGTTGAATTAGCTAAAATGAATCATAACTCCTTATTGCAATGATGTTCTGACTTGAAACTTATATCAAATATTGCTTCTTACATATAGATACATATGAAAAGATAAAACTCAAAGAGTGTATCACTGGTTCCAGTTGAATGAGCTGAAACAATGAAAACCCTAAATGATTATAACTCCTTATTGCAATGATGTGTTGACTTGAAACTTAAATCAAATATTGCTTCATACATATAGATGCATATGAAAAGATAAAACTCAAAGAGTGTATCACTGGTTCTAGTTGAATGAGCTAAAACAATGAAAACCTTAAATGGTCATCACTCCTTATTGCAATGATGTACAGATTTAAAACCTAAATCAGATATTGCTGCTTACATGTAGATAACATGAAAAGATGAAACTCAAAGAGTTTATCACTGGTTCCAGTTGAATGAGCTAAAACAATGAAAGCCTTAAATGACATTACTTCGTACTTGTCAATGTCTCCACCCCTTTGACCATCAGTTGATCAAATAATGGGTTTTTCTGTCAGTCATTGGGTCTATCTGGCGATCGGCAGCACGCCATGGCAGCTTTACTGTCTAGTTTATGTGTCTTGAAATTTGAGTAGCAACTGAAAAGTGAAATATAAGAGTTTCCAGGTGATGGTATACATTACATCAGCTTCTGAAATGGTTTTCCTTCAATTACAGGCCTATTTTGGTGGTGCTCATTGTCGTATGTATATATGCTGCAACATCGCAGGAGCCACATGTGTGACGGGTATGTCCAACTTAATACGTAGGAGTGTACTACAAGAAGCTGGAGGTTTTACAGAACTTGGCAAATATATATCAGAGGACTTCTACATGGGAGTGGCTGCTGTCAAAAGGTATGTTATATTTATATGAACTGGATGGAAGAGTAATGAGGTATTAGGGAGAATTAGCTGCACGATCCGCGCGAACGTCAGAAAATTGTGTCGTTAAAATCTCACGTTTTTAGCCTACACGAAGTTCCTGTTTTTCATGTCAGGTACGTACGTGCGGGCAGACGTCAGACTTGAGCATGCAACAAGCCCAAAGCGGCGACGTCACTCAGAAACAACACCATTTTTTGACGTTCACATTCAGGTATTTGCTCGCATAACGTGCAGCTAAACCTCGCTTTTGAACACCACCAGGGTTGTACTTGTAGCTAGATCAATTTTAGTGGTGGGCAATAAATCAAAATTCCACCAAGGGTGAGTGGATCAACAAAACTTTTCTTGTATAATAATGGAGCCATTATTGCTGAAGTGGGGCCAGGTTTCTAAATGTTATGGGGCCATGCAGTTAGTTGAATGGCCTTTTTACTGTGTTCTTTCTCTGTGATATTTGATACTCTTTATCATGAGCTGTGTCTCAGGTCAATCCACTATGGGCAATATTTTGAAATCTTTGCAGGGCAGCACAGTGTATTCTGCTCCGAGTGTTGGGCAAAAACTGTGAGTCCGGAACACCACACTGCAGAACTACAGCTATGTCAGATGTTTGATTTATAGACAAAGCCTATTGACAAAACCTAATACAATACATAAAGTGCACTTTGTATTTTAACTCAACATGGATGTACACAGTACATACATAAAATGAACTCATTTAAATGTACCATTTCAACACACTGGTGCTTGAGACTTGTATCAACTTCAGTTAATTTTCTAAAGGTTTATGGTTTACTAAATGTACATGTTAAAGTAAATGTAAGTATAATTTGTTTCTTTTTATCTGAAACACACACCCAAGCTTGTATACGCCTGCAACCATGAACCTCCTATTGTCCCACTTTTGTTTATACTTTGTTAACTTTTTTGCAATAGCTCCTATTGGTTTTGTACACGCTTTCCAACTGTGGACCTTTCCTGAACCATGGACCCTATTGTCCTCTTTTGTTATAGGTCCCCGGTTTGAATGTGTATACCTACTCATGTATACTAGTTCATGTAAAGCTTCTTTTTGCAGTCAATTTAATAACTCATGATCATTTTTTTATACAGTGGCCTGACTACCAAAATCAGTAGTTATCCTGCAATGCAGAATTCAGCTAATTATTCACTGGAATCATTCGGCAAAAGAATGGTCAGGTATGTTATCCAATTTTCTATTCGTCTAGAGTTGTTCATCTGAGTTAGTGTTGAACAGTGCTAAGTTGATTCAACTCAGCAACTTTCTTTAAAACCAATAAACCAAATGTTGGTTATGCTGGATTTAAAGAACAAGAAAAATGTCCAATTCAATGTTGTAAAGTACTCATTTTCTAATAGATAGAGTCCTCATTTAATTTTTTCCCACTCACATGAGTACTATATTTATTGGAAAATGGGTTCAAACACACAATTGTCTTTGACATTTCCCTTGCTCTTTAAAGTAGTATATTTTTGTTGGCAACTCTACCATTCAGTAGGATACAGGTGCAATGCACATAGATTAACACAACTATTACTTAAACACCTGTAAACTGGTTGTTTTTTAAACAGTTTCCATTAAGTCAACAATTTCAGGAAACCTGACAAAGAGTCGAGGTTTGTTTTGAAGGTTTTTTTTAAATCATTCCTTCTATTAGCAGCAGTTGGTATTTGACCTTCAATGTTATTTATCATGATCAAAGTTTTATCTGTAGTTGACATGTATTGTTAGTCATCCGGTCATATCAGGTTTTTTGTTCATGCCATGGACATTCACCATGGATCCACAGATTTCAGATTAGTTTTTATCACAAGCCTGCGTTGTTACAAACAAACTATACTACAAAATGATTTTTTTAAAGTGCCCTTACAAAATAATGTATCACAGAGCTGTACTCAGAAAGAAAAATAGGAAAAAAACAAGAAATACATGTACCATCACCAACCCTGTCGGGCCTTAGAAAGTGCATACCAACTTTGCTGATTTGTCATGTTATGTTAACTGCATACTTATATAACAGGTGCACTAATTGCTGTACCATAAAAGGAAGACTTAACTAGTCATGACAGTCTATATGTTGTCTTAGACTTAAACCCTTAGTCATAGTGCACTGTAATTTCTAGTTCTGAATAACCCTAAAATACTGTGAATGCAATGCCTACGCATGTTTCTAGTTCTGAATAACCCTAGTATACTGTGAAGCAATGCCTACGCATGGTTCTAGTTCTGAATAACCCTAAAATACTGTGAATGCAATGCCTACGCATGTTTCTAGTTCTGAATAACCCTAGTATACTGTGAATGCAATGCCTACACATGTTTCTAGTTCTGAATAACCCTAAAATACTGTGAATGCAATGCCTATGCATGTTTCTAGTTCTGAATAACCCTAAAATACTGTGAATGCAATGCCTACGCATGTTTCTAGTTCTGAATAACCCTAAAATACTGTGAATGCAATGCCTACGCATGTTTCTAGTTCTGAATAACCCTAGTATACTGTGAATGCAATGCCTACGCATGTTTCTAGTTCTGAATAACCCTAAAATACTGTGAATGCAATGCCTACGCATGTTTCTAGTTCTGAATAACCCTAAAATACTGTGAATGCAATGCCTACGTATGTTTCTCTACAATGTAGGCCTCTTGCATCATTTTTATGGAGTTTATATATAATACCTCATGAATTTTGACATCAAAATATCAAAAAAAAACATCTCAACATTGTCCTTATTCCTTTTTTTTAAAGCAAATTGTTTTGATAAAGTATGAAAAGTAAACATTTAGGACTTAAAGAATTTGAAAACAAAGTTTTTCGCAGTATTTTGCATTTGTGGTGTAACTGTGTGTGACTGACACTGTTTGTGGTACGCATTTGAAGTGATTCACAGTCCATTTGAAGCATTTCACATCCTTTGGGACAAATCTCATATGGCTCATAATCCTAAACACACCATGGACTCATAGGTTGCGTTCGTTTAGCTTCCCTGGGTCGACCCCGTGTGCTCATCCAAGTGGCGTCTTTTATTTTTTTCCAAGCAATTGTGGGCACTGATAATTACCCCACGTTCGTACTGGAAAAGTCACCTATTTTTTTCAGGACGACTGTGTGCAGATATTTACCCTTGTTCCACCTGGGGAAAAAAAATAAAGCACCACGCTCGGGCCAGCCCCAAGTGACCCACTTTTGGATAGGGAATAATTTGGATTGGGTAATTTGCTTACTTTTTTCCTATATAAAAGAATATAGCTGTTTTGGTAATAAGAATCTGTTTAAGTAAGTCAATATATAATGTCAATGTTTTATATAATGAGTAGGGTAAATGGCCTTAGCTTTCAATCCAAACCGGACCTACTTTCAGAAGCATAAACAAGTCCCAACAAAATACATGGACAATAGTGCTGGGCGAATAGTGAAATTTTGGTATTCGGATACCGCTGGCCAACTATCCGAAATTAACCGGATATTCAAATAGTTTTTTCGCCGCTAGGGGGTGCTATTTAAAAAAAAATAATAATAAATAAAAATTTAAAGATGGCGATTTGCTGTTTCTTTGATCGTGATTGACTCTACGTACGTGAAGGAAAACTTTCGTAATCTTTGAACAAATTACGTCAGAAATGTCATTGTTTTAATTCTTCACGGAGGTGAGCATAGTTAAATACTTAATTTAAGCTGTTTTATGCTGTCTTAATAGAAGTTTCATAAGGATTCAGTCAAAATATTCCTATCGGTTGTCGCCCGACGTCCGCGGATATTCGGATATTAAAGAATATTTGGTTACTTGGTTGTAACTACAGAACTATCCGGTTTATAAATAGCTATTCGCGCCCTATGCGGATATCCGGTTAAGAAAAAAAAGGCATTCGCGGTTACGATAGGAAAACCTATTCGCAATTAACCGGATATTCGAATAATTCGCCCAGGCCTAATGGACAAAAAAGAGGGGATAGGGATTAAGGGAAGGATCCAGAAAAAAAATCGTGACTTTTAGAAACAATTGGCGACTATGAACCAATAAAGTGGTAAGAACAAAGGATGTTCAGTATGAAAGGATTGATTACTGGACCATTGAAGTGGTAAATGCAATGTATTATAGCAATGCACGGAAATATGAAAAGGTAGGGTGTCAATGTTTTATAACAATGCACGGAAACATGAAAAGGTAGGGTGTCAATGTTTTATAGCAATGCACGGAAACATGAAAAGGTAGGGTGTCAATGTTTTATAGCAATGCACGGAAACATGAAAAGGTAGGGTGTCAATGTTTTATAACAATGCACGGAAACATGAAAAGGTAGGGTGTCAATGTTTTATAGCAATGCACGGAAACATGAAAAGGTAGGGTGTCAATGTTTTATAGCAATGCACGGAAACATGAAAAGGTAGGGTGTCAATGTTTTATACAAGGTTGTGCTGCTGTTTGTATAATTTGTATTTCTATTTGGCTTGTACAGCGTCATGAGCGTCATGTTGGACGGACCTGAATACTCTACAAGAGTCAATTTATTTTTATTATCATTATTACTATTATTATGATGTGACTTTTTCAGATGGACGACAGTTCGAACTTCTTCAGTACCTTCCACTATTATAATGGAACCCTTCTCCGAGGCAATAGTGTGTGGTATATGCGCTGCATGGGCTGCTAACTTCCTACTAGGCTGGGATCCAATTGTCTTCTTCATGGTTCACACTCTGCAGTGGTTCTTATTGGATTACATTCAACTACGTGCTTTGCAGGTGGGTGGTCAAATTCTGACATTGTTCTAAAATATTTTTCTGACTTACAAGGCACTGGACAATATTGGTAGTTACTCAAAATGATTGTTAGCATAAAAACTTACTTGGTAACTAGCAATGGAGACTGGTCTTTGACAATTACCAAAGGTGTCCAGTGCCTTTAAAGCACAGGGCATACACATCCTTGGGATCTACCCCCATCATTCAAAATTATGAAAAAAGGTGAAAGGTTGTATAGCACTACGACTTCTTATTGGCACCTGAACAAAGATATTGACAAAATAAGGAGACTGCTAACAAAGGGCTAGTTAGCTCAGTTGTTAAAGCACAGGCACGTTAATCCGGAGGTCGTTGGTTCAAACCCCGCTCTAGTCAATTTTTCTGTTTAACCCCAAATCATTTGACAATTTACCAAGTCAGTTTCCCCGATTTATTATTCGATAGTTATAATAAATTAAAAACAGTTTAGTATGAGAAATAGTTACAGCAACTTCTTTTAGATAATTATGTTAAGAGATGTTTTAGAAAAAAAAACACTTTGAAATGAGCCTCAGGCTGTTGCTCAATTCCAAGTCCTGCAATATTGGAAAATGTGCTAAATCAACTAGGGTTGTGTTTTTGTTGTTTTTTAAAACAAGTTAAAACTTTAACATGTCTGGTACTTCTCTATTCTGATCATTCTGAAAAAGTAAAAATCGTTGGTCCAGTATTATAAGGTCCTTATAAATGTCAGTTTGTAATGTCTTAAAGTCCTAAACTAATTGTACCATATTTTAAAACTTTTGGTACATATGTAATGAAAATATTTCTGTCGTTTGATAAAAGAAATCTGAGTTTTAGCCAATGTAGTCTAGAAAGATGTTTTGATTTATTACAAATATGAAGTTGCAAATAAGTACCTTATGGTACCTAGTCGACGAAATACACTTCCCTTTACTGGTCCTAAAGATTAATTTCTTTTTCTTTTCTTCCAAAAGGTGGAGCCACTTAATATGTCAAAGTTTGACTACACAGTTGCATGGGCGTATCGTGAGTGTACCACTTTGTACCACTTCTTGAAGGGTTGTTTTAACAATAAAGTAAAGTGGCGTACAGGAACTTTCCGAGTCAAGTGGGGTGGTTACTTAGAAGAAGTCCATTGATGAGTGAAAACATACTGAGGATCAAGTGTAATGCGTAAGTAGACTACTGCCTGCAATATCGTCGTGTTTGATGGATGTGTCATGAACGGGTTTACATTATCATGAATGACATCACATAACATGCTCCAGCATGAACAATTCCTTATATATAATTGAAACAATCACACGTACTCTTTTAGATATTTTTGTATAGGACTAAATATTAATCGTTAGATTTTGTATCAATTAAAAAGTGTGTTTATTATTCTCTCCTTTGATGATTTTGAAATATTTAAGAGTGTACAATTTTTTTTGTTTAACGGAACATGAACATTTGTTGTAGTTGATGTCCTAAGCCAAAGATAAAGGAAAATGGTTCAGTGTTTACTGGCACTAAGCCAAAGCACATAACTTACGAGCCCACCAATCACAATCAACATGGTCTGGAATGAATTCAAGTTTGCTGATACTGTGTAGCAGATACACTGGGACCATAGAGTTATATAACAGGACTAGAGGGCGCACTGGTGATGGTGCGTGCACAAAGCGGGACGGAACTGCATGGAGACACGCGCACTATTTTGTAAGATGAACGTTGCACGCACGTTGAATATGAAGTAGGCCCATATAGGCCTTGTATGATACATGCTATGCGATGGTGTTTTTTTTCCATTTTACAAAAGGCCGCATGCGCGCATGCCGGGCCATGTAACTAGGCCAGTGCGCCCTCTAGTTCTTACATATAACTCTATGACTGGAAATCTCCTCTTCTTCCTTTCTAGTGCAGCCTTCATAATTGAAGATAGTCACACTGCCAAACACACCGGGAGAACACCTTCTCTCTGCTATAAGTGTGTACTGTGGTCTTTAACGTGTGTTGGTAGTTTTAATAACAACACACGAGACCTACAGCTTTACGTCCCATCTGAAGGACAAAGCAATTTTTAAGTCTCTTGCTTAACAACGCAAGTGTCCTGACCGGGACTCAAACCCACACTCTGCTGATCAGATACAGCAGAGCTTGAGTTCGATGCTCTTAACCGCTTGGCCACAACACTTCCAATGTTGATCTAATGTCACTATCATGTTGGTCTCATCTCATTGGAGTAATTCCCATTGTACTAGTTGGCAATAAGTGTATTACCAAATCTGAAGACAGTCATGTTTTTAAAACTGTATCGTAGAAACTACGCTTAAAATCTTGTGTCTTTGGGAGAGTAAACTCAGTGTTAAAGCAGGCTAGGCCTAATCTTGGTTGTGGTAATCAACACCATTGGAAATCTGTTTGGAAACATATCAAATGTTAGGCTGTGCATCATTAAGTGGTGCTTTTTAACACGATTTAAAAAAAAATGTGAAAAATATGTTGGGTATTTCTCTTTAAAAAGGAGCTCAAATTTGACTGTATTATAGTTTCAATTCTGGTATGATGGGGTCGCATTGCGAACAAATTCACACGTAGTGTACATCTCATGTTAAAACACCGGACAGCATTAAAAATCCTTTAATAAACTTACTAATACATGTACATGTATTTGTTTCAAAATAACTTGCCCAAAGCTTATGATGGCGTATACAAAATTACAGGGATTACTTGACAAAGAACTATGGAAACAAAATTATTTTATTTGATTACATGTTTGTTTTATTGGTACACATTGAGGTGAATAATGCTGAAACTTCTGGGTTGTACACATGTATCGTGGGTTAGGGATGCTTAAACACTGGACACTATTGGTAATTACTCCAAATAATTATTAGCATAAAACCTTACTTGGTAACTAGCAATGAAGAGCTGTTGTAGTATAAAACATTGTGAGAAACGGCTCCCTCTGAAGTTACCAAATTCGAGAAAGAAGTAATTTTCAACAAATTTGATTTTGAGACCTCAGAATTAGATTTTAAGGTCCTGAAATCAAGCATCTGAAAGCATGTGACAGCTCTGTGTGATAAGGGTGTTTTTTGTATCATGATTATCTCACAACTTTGACGACCAGTTGAGTCTAAATTTTCACAGGTGTTTTATTTTATGCATCTGTTGAGATACACCAAGTGAGAAGACTGGTCTTTGACAATTACCAAATAGTGTCTAGTGTCTTTAAATATACTGTTTTATCAATTAATGAAGTCAAGGGTGGCTCTTGTTTTCACACAAGTTTTTACATGCACATGTACACTAATAAATGGTTATGAAGCTTATCACTTCCTTTTAAATTGATTGTACATAGATGTGTATATAATATATATACATTTATATCTTGTTTGTGTCGTCTACAAACCCTTAGTGCTACCTCTTCATAAAGCATGTGTGCAGTAGGCCAAAAGTAAAAACCGGTTAATAGAGCTGTACGAATGTCATGTATTCTTTTGTTGCAAGCTTAGACTTGCTTTCCACCATGAGGATATTCCAAAATTGTCAATGATAGATGAATGGTTATAAGGACACACAATTCAGATTGAATATTAAGTTTTATGCTTGCACCCACATACAGGTTTAAAATATATATGAACCGAACAGCATGTGGACTAGCATACTTTACAGAAATTCATTTGGATAACAAATCGCCTACAGTCTACTAAGTGTACACTGCCTTAAGTTGCCTAATACGTGTAACAGTTAGATTGCAGATTGTCATTTCAGCAGATTGTCATTTCAGAAAATTGTATGTGGAATCTGAAATGTATTGCAGCCTGTACACATGGTACAGCTAATTGCTTGATTACATTATTGTAACTGTTGAAAACTGCCTTAGTTTGGGTTCCTTTTAAAGATATATTACATAATTGGTTTTGCTAACAAAACAGTTGCTGGCACTGTGAGCACTTTATGTAATCCACCAGATATATAAGCTGACAAACCTGTAGAAGTTTGAGATTGATCGGCCACCTGGGTTTTAAACAAAAGTGAAATTTGCATGACATCGATGCATCAAGAAAAATAATAAAACACTCACTGAGCGATAAACTTCAAACACGAAATAAGATTACTTATTTCTCAACAATTATGACATTTCAGACAATAATATTTCATGTGAACTTTTCTACTATTATCATAACTAGACCATGATCTTTACGATTTTTTTTTCTTACCAATTCTGTTGACAGTAGTCGACACACATCTAAATACAGAATTACAAAATACTTGGCAACATACATTGTACATGTACACTCAACCAATTGTGCCAAGGAAAAACAACTTCAGAGGTCTCGGATTTAATGTTCATTTCTGTTGGATGGGGAAACGTAGTCCTGATGTCTATTTAGTGAAGAGTGGATAGTGTGACCATTTGATAAACCTTGTGTACATACTAGGCACCACAGATGATACAATGTACATAAAAATGTGTATAGCATTATGTCCTTAATAGTTATTAGACCATTGTATAATGAGGGGTACTATATTAGATATAAATCAAATTGTTTCTATGAGTAATGTGGCATAACAATTCATTGTTTTATGGCATCTGCTGGCTATAGTCAAATTAAGAAAATGCTAAGATTGGTATGTGCTTAACTGTATTGTTTCTGTTTGGCGCATACTGTATGACAATTGTAGGATACTAACCATAGAATTATAAGAAATAGAAGGTGCACTGGTGATGATGCATGCACAAACGCAACGGGACCACAAGGAGACACGTGCACCATTTTGAGAGATAACCTTTGTACGTGCGTTGAATGTGAAATACACCTCGTGTGTGTTGATAAATACACGCTATGCGATGCTGTTTTGTCAACTAAACGCAACGGGACCACAAGGAGACACGTGTGCCATTTTGAGAGATGAACTTTGTACGCGCGTTGAATGTGAAATACACCTCGTGTGTGTTGATAAATACAAGCTATGCGATGCTGTTTTGTCAACATAGAACATGGTTGCACACTGGGCCGCGTATCAAGGCTTGTGCGCCCTCTAGTTCTTATATAGATGATGTGACTTATGTTTACATTCAAACTGCCCTCTGTTGACAAAACACTGTACACGTCATGTTTCGCCGGACAAAAAGACGCATAGTCATGGTAAGATTGCGTGTACTTTCTAGCTGGCTGCCAAAACATAGGTTTTGTCCGGCGGTATGCGCACGAATCATGTTATGGTTTTCGAGTGATGCCAGAGGTCACATCGTCTATATATAACTCTATGATCTTAACTTACAATTTTGCAAGATTACTTCGTTTGGCTTCTAGCTTGTAGCTATTTAGGATTTGTTATTATAATGTTTGTACTGCTTCAAAGCAAACATTTTCTTATAATTACTTGGATATAAAAGCAATTTTAATTTTATTTATTAATATTGGTAAAAGTATTTTTGTAAAGCATTATTATTTGTACTAAGTTAAACAATTGTACACATTACACGTCTGTTTTATACATTTGTTTTAATACATAGATAATTAATTTTCCTTCCAGTAATCAGTACGGGAACATCAAGGATCATTTTAAAGAATCAACAATGCATGAGTGTAGACAGATTTTAAGTTTATGACGTTCAAATCAAATAGTATTGAACTGAAGACTGCCCTTTACATCCCTGTACACACTGTAGGTTATGACATTTGGGTGGCATCAATGGCTTGTGCGTATTAAATGCGCTCGCTTCTCACCAAGGTGACCCCAGTTCGATTCATGGCCAGGGCCATATGTGAGTTGAGTTGTGCGTTGGTGCTCTGCTGTGCAAAAGGGTTTTCCAGACTATCCAGTTTTCCTTCCTCGGGAAAAATCAAACCCTTTCGATCTTGGCTGTGCTCCGTGGTCATAATGGGTTGATGTGGCTGGCAGCCAAAGGCGCCCTTGCATGCCAGCTTCTCGAACACGTTGTAGCCGCATCCTTCGCAATTCAGCTCTTAGCTGCGAGTAAGGATGATTAGCCCCCCCCCATATTATTATATTTAGCAAAGCTGTTGAGGCTGTTAAAGGCAGATGGAGAAAATAAATGAGCAGATATCAGGAATGCTGAACTTACTGAGCAAGCCTGCCATCCTGCTTTTACCATGTTGATGCCATTGTCAGCTACTGAATGTTGGGTTTTTATGAGTTTTACATGGCTTTTCATGATAGAGTTGTATGCTAGTTTGCAAAGTAAAGCATGGGCCCAATTGCACGGTACTAGTTAAAGACACTGGCCATTGGTAATTGTCAACGACCAATATTCTCACTTGGTGTAACATATTCAACAAAAATAACAAAGCTGTGAAAATTTTGACTATATTGGTCATCGAAGTTGTGAGAGAATATTGGAAGAAAAAACACCCTTGTCACACAAAGTTGTGTGCTTTCAGATGCTTGATTTTGAGACCTCAAAATCTAATTCTGAGGTCTCAAAATCAAATTTGTGGAAAATTACTTCATTCTCGGAAACTTTGTTACTTCAGAGGGAGCCGTTTCTCACAGTGTTTTATACTAACAACAGCTCTCCATTGCTAAGTAATTTTTTATGCTAACAATTATTTTGAGTAATTACCAATAGTGTCTAGTGCCTTTGAGTGGGTATCATGATAATGGGAAATACTGTTTGCATTTCCATGCATCATGAGGTAGCAGGGCTTGCTATTGATTGTGTATGATGTATTTCATGACTTTCCACGCAGGAAACGGAAACAAACTCTTGTCAGTAGGATTTGAAGCTTTGCATGGTAAAAATAAGATATAGAAGGCTTTGCGGTAACACCATGTAAGCAGTATGCAGCATCAGAGTCCAGCATTCTCCAGAAGACGATCAGAGCAAACGTCGAGTTAACCAAAGGTTCTTTTCAGAACCACCCCAACTCATTTAGAAATAGTCATTACATGGTGTTACCGCAAACCCTTCTATAAACTCTTGTCAGTTCTGAATTATTTTTACAAATTGTGTAGTAAGCAGGGCCATAATGTAGACTACAAACAACATCATTGTGCATATTATGTATAGAACACCATAGGTAAATTCAGGGAATGGTTTTGACCAGCAATTGTGCATCGCAAAAAAAATAGACTGAACTTTCGTTGTGCACACTAAATGCCAATATTGAGTAGCAACTGATACTTTTTGTGTAGCATTTTGCTGTGCTATTCAATGGAAATCTTTCACTGTAATTACCATGATGTATTATTGACAAGTAGACATGATTCCAGATGATGTACAGTTACTTGCCAGGTGCTTCATTTATCATGTAAATTATCCCTGCTGACCACTAATTATGTCATTTCCCAACATTTGAAGAAAGTGTGTGGCTCATCATAACTTCTTTGTGTGTAATAATTATTAAAATGATTCTGAGATTGTAACCGTCTCTGAATATTTTTTTGACAACTAAAAAAATATCTTGTAATTGTTCTTTGTAAGTGTCTGAGTCTGTCTTTATAAGTGTTCCAAGCGAACCTGCCCAACCCCCCCCCCCCCCTCCCTACAACCAGTGCCCAATTTCATAGTGCTGCTAAAGCACACAAATTTGATTAGCATGAAGCTTCTCCCTTGATAAAAACAGGAATGCCAACCAAATTTCCACTTGATTTTCAGGGCAAGCAAACGACAGCTGAATACCAGTGAGAAAGCAACATGCAACAAATGGAAATTTGGTTGGTAATCCTGTTTTTATCAAGAAAGAAATTTCATGGTAAGCAAACTTTTGTGCTTCGCAGCTCGATGAAATTGGGCCAATCTGCCTAGCTATAATATAACAGCCGAGTGTTCACTGCTGACTGATGATCATGAATAATATGGGCCAAGTCCCTTGATGGATGGATCGATCCCAAAGAAATCGCGCTCCCGTAAGGACACACGTACAGCTGAAACTACTCTGTGTATACACACACGTACATGATGTCCATGTACGTAATGAATAATGGCTGCCCTTCAAAAAGGGCCACTCTCGGAGTATCCACTGCATGAAAGCGTGTTCAGCGACGATAAAAGAAGACTTTCTGCTCTTTTACGTAAACATGATGTAGCTGAGAAGGATGTCCATGGTATGTATTGAGTTGAATTAAATTGTATTATAAACAGATCTATTTATTTAACATAAATGCAAAGACTGCTGTGAAATCGATTATTTCATTTATGCGAGAGTACTGGACAACCAGCATAGCTAGCAATAGCATTTTAGTTAGCATGCCATTCCATAGCAAGTACGACCGGCACAGCAGTACGTACGACGACCGTGGTCTTAGAATGGTAGAAATGGAGTGAAATAGATAGCAAAGACAGGTACGACCGGGTTGAATATTGTACCGGTCACTTCGGCACCTCCATTTTGCAGTTGCTGGTTGTCGAAGTTTGCAAGTTGCAAACTCAGCGGGTCCTACTAAAAGCCGACAACTCGCCGACAACAAGTCCAGAGCGCCGACAACTCGCCGCCAACAAGTTTTAATTACCTCGAAAATTGCCAATATACCATAGATGTATTAGAACTATATGTGTTCTGTAATTTAAACATAAATTTAATGGAAAAAAATTCACGAAAAGTGTGAATTTTTAACCAGAAAAAAAACTGAACGTTCACGGAAAACGGTCGGACGCAATCTTGGCTTAAAATCGTGTTCGGACCAGTCCATTATGATGCGGGTGAGTCAGACTTAGCAATAGAGGGCGGGCGTCGTGCACTGTGCACACTGCAGTGAAGGTCTTCACATGAAGCCCGCCCTCTGGTGTTGACAAGTGCTAAATCTACCCGTATCATAATGGTCTGGTCCAAACACGGTTTTTAAGCCAAGATGGTGTCCGACCGCTTTTCGTGCAAGTGAAGTTTTTTTCGGGTTAAAAATTCACACTTTTTGTGAAGTTTTTCCATTAACTTTATGTTTATATTACAGAACACATATAGTTCTAATACATCTATGGTTTATTGGCCATTTTTGAGGTAATTAAAACTTGTTGGCGGCGAGTTGTCGGCGCTCTGGACTTGTTGTCGACGTTGTCGGCGAGTTGTCGGCTTTTAGTAGGACCGAACTCGGCACCCACAAACCACAAAAATTCGGCCAGCTGAATTCGGCACATTCAAAAATTTTGACACCTGGCGGAGGACTGTCGAAAACTGCCAACCAATGCAATATTATTACAATTTTTTAAACAGTAAGAAAATAGTAAGTATTTTGTATTATTAGACAGTATAAATATCACAAATTAGGCGTATTTATCTTTACATAATAGTAGAAAAAAAGGATGGAAGAGCTTCAGACATTTTACTAGGTAAAACTAGAAACCAAAATTGCAAGAAATTGGCTCCGTCTGACTAGGAGATGGTGACCTGCGAATTGACAGCCTACGGGGCCCGGGACCTTAAAGTTTGGGTTAACAGCATAAATAACTATTTGACACTATTTTTGAATATTTGTGGTTCATACAAATTGTGGCTATCTTTTTCTGCTTTGCATTTATGGCTTCCCATGCTTTCCAACCTTGGTTGACAAAAACCCTGTCGATGACATTGAAATAGAATAATAATAATTTATAATAATAGTGTGGCGAGTTTCCCGCGAGACTAATTTGAGTTCGGGAGTCCAGGGAGAAGTCCCACCGCTGGTCCGAAAGTTCCCCTTATCCCGAATCCAAATCATACCTCAGACCCGGGGAGTACTACAAGCAGTCTCGGGCTAAGGCTGCAGGCTCGTTTGGGTGGAAATCTACCGCCCGATCGGTTACTGTTTGTCTGTTGGGTCGGAGGCAGCAACGTGTCCCGGCGGATTTACCGCAGCACCAAATTCCATCCCGTCTTCCACAGCCCGTCACACAACTCCTGCTTGAAACACTTCTTACTTCATCATTTGCCAAAATCACACTGCCAGGTTTCCCGAGCCTCACCCGAAAAGCCAAGCCGTGGCATGCAGACGCCGCATGCACACAGGCACCCCGTGATTGGCCACTGCCTGCCTGCCTCTGCCCAGCGACAAGCCCGCTGCTGCATGAATGGTCAAAAAGACCCGCCACTCACTCCACTGACCCCATGACCGTACTCCGACCTACTTACGCAATAGAAGTTCATGACCCCTTACGAAACACACAGATTAGACTTGTGTTGGTCCACCCCAATTTCGTCACAATAGTAATAGTTTATAATAATATCAAAGCGCTTCTGACATTATTACCCCTGTTCACAGGGCCACATATTTCATTCCTTAAACCATCTCAGCTCCCTGGCGGAGTATATATACATACGCACAGCTGGTGCTGAGAGTTACCGTGCTCCAAGCTGATTATCTCTGCCCTAACAGGTTTCCATTTTACCAATGGGTGGATAGAAGCAATGGTTAAGTGTCTTGCTCAATGACACAATTTTCGCAAACGGAATTTGAACCCACATCCCGATGACTTAACCACCAGAGCGTATTCTCTCGGCCATGACACCCCCACAAGAAATGACTAGAGTTAATGAACATTGTTGAAAACCTCATTTATAATGTTTTATTCTCTTCTCTAGCTGTTAGTGGCTTTCATACCAAAATGCTAGTTCGCCAAAAGCGGCTAAAGGATAACTCTAAATTTTTCCACTTAAACAAAGTAAAAATCAAACACTGAAGCAACAAAATTTTGATGTTTCCTGTGTTTACATTAAATTTTATGTAGAATTCTAAAAGAAAAATGTTTTGCATGATTATTTCAACACTTTTTTACTGAAGGAATCGGCTATTAAAACAAATTAACTGTTCTTTATTACACAAACTGATACAAATCTACAATATATCTAATCATGTATGTTCTACAAGTACAATGTCAAATTGAGTCAAATGTAATGTATTATAAATGTAAATTACTTGTTTATTCTTACAGGGAATACAGCACTTCATCTGGCTGTCATGCTTGGTTATAAAGGTAGGCCCTACGTTTTTAATATAATGACATGGACATTTAAGATTACATGTGACTGTCATTATCTACCATCAGTATTATATCTTCAAACTTTGTGAGTTTAATGTCAATTGGTAATTGTCAAAGACCCGTCTTCTCACTTGGTGTATCTTGACATGTGCATAAAATAACAAACCTGTGAAAATTTGAGCTCAATTGGTAATCGATGTTGCGAGGTAATAATGAAAGAAAAGACACCCTTGTCACACGAAGCTGTGTGTTTTCAGATGCTTCATGTTGAGACCTCAATAGCTAATTCTGATTTCTGAGGTCTTGAAAACAAATTCATGGAAAATTACTTCTTTCTCAAAAACTACGCCACTTCAGAGGGAGCCGTTTCTCACAACATTTTATTTTATCAACCTCTTTCCATTACTCGCCACCAAGTAAGGTTTTATTCTAATAATTATTTTAAGTAATTACCACTTCAGAGGGAGCCGTTTCTCACAATGTTTTATATTATCAACCTCTTTACATTACTCGCTACCAAGTAAGGTTTTATTCTACTAATTATTTTAAGTAATTACCAAGGTGTCCACTGCCTTTAAGTACCCAGACCCTTTAAGATTCAAACTGTTAATGCAAGTTTTGAACTGGCACGAGCCAAATGTATGCAGCCAACCAACTTAAAGTTGGGCTACAGAATGCTCTGAAATAATACTTTTTTTAGAACATGTCAATGGAGTCCATATGAAACAAGAAAACAATATAACGAGTGGCTTACCTCACGTTTAAACATGCTAAAAATGTTTGTTTTTCTCTGAAACACTCCAAGCCAAAGTTCTGAAAAATGTGAGGTCAAACAAACCTGCGCAGCAAAGGAATTTGGACGTCATCGGTGCTATTTGATGAGGAAAAGAGCACCCTCAATTGGCTAAAGCTGGAGAACTGTGCACAAACTCTATTGGGAAATAACCCATTGAAGTCAAGGGGGTCATTGCGTATCATTGTAGATAAACAGTTTTTGACTCTCAGCTGAAAATGCTGCGCGGCACGGTGCATCTTTGACTTGAATTATTTATTAATAAATGCAAATTTTAAGCGTAAAATGGTTATAAACCATTCTACGACGTCTATTTGACAAAAAAAAGTAATAGGAAAAATATTCAGATTATCCTGTAGCCCCTGTTTAAATTGGGTCATTGGAATTTGCACAATCATCTGATAGCAACCTCTTTTGACTCAATTTCCTCTGACCGTTTGTTATCAATCCTCATCATGTTGATATCACTCGTTTTAAATATGGCCATAATGGTCTCCTCTCTGGATGAACCTGTCCAAAGTATTGATGATTTATGAACATGCAAATTGTTAGTAAATTACTTATTTCTAATTTGTGGTACATGTACCTGCTGCTAATTTGATAGAGGATTCGAACCAGACACTTTCAGTGGTCTAAAGGTTAAATTTTGTTGTCTAGAATATTGCGGGGGTGGTTGGTTCCAATCCATTCAAGTAGTATCCTGCAAATGTATGTCTGCATGACTCGTGAGAGCACTGTACTAATGAGGCATTTGGTGTAGGGTAAAACTCTAGTTATCCATCCATGATCCAATGACCCCAATGGAAATAAGTCTTAAAGGCAGTGGACACTATTTGTACTCAAAATAATTATTAGCATAAAACCTTACTTGGTAATGAGTAGTGGGGAGCTGGTGATGGTATAATACACTGTAAGAAACGGCTCCCTCTGAAGTAACGTAGTTTTTGAGAAAGAAGTAATTTTCCATGAATTTTGATTTCTAGACCTCAGATTTAGAATTTGAGGTCTCGAAATCAAGCATGTGAAAGCACACAACTTCGTTTGACAAGGGTGTGGTTTTTTTCTTCATTGTTATCACGCAACTTCACTGACCAATCGGGCTCAAATTTGTACAGGTTTGTTATTTTATGCATATTATGTTGAGATACACCAAGTGAGAAGACTGGTCTTTGACAATTACCAATAGTGTCCAGTGCCTTTAAGTTATTGGCTTTTTGGGTTATCCTTGGATAATTTTGTGCAGTATTTTTATCTTGTTTTTTATTTTGGTTTACATTAGACTATTTCATTGCCGTTTCTCCTGTTGTTGAAGTTGTTGTGTTTGTATTTTTGGCATGTCCTTGCTGTTTGTATAGACTGAACAAATACAATCAATCAATCAGTTTACAGTTTGGAATTTATCATGCTGGAAAGCACACGTATTTATGTGTATTCGATAGTGCTATATAGAATAGAACATAATGTTCTGTAATGCAAATGAATCTCTGTTGCTGAATACAGTGCTACATGCTGTTTATAATAGTGGTAATATTGTGTGAATGATGCTGGTATCATTGAAACACAAACACTGTAATTAAATTTCTCTGGCAGTAATTTTTTTTGCATTTATATGTATTTAAAAGGAATACTAGCGCTTTATGCGACAAGGATAAGTGTTTTGCATATAAAATGAGGGAGTTAAAGGGAAGGTACACTTTTGGTAATTACTCAAAACAAATATTAACTTAAAAACTGACTTGGTAACAAGCATTGTAGAGCTGTTGATAGTGTAAAACATTGTGAGAAACGGCTCCCTCTGAAGTAACATAGATTTGAGAAAGAGGTAATTTCTCACTGAAATAATAAAAGACTTCTAGCTAGAAGTCTTTTATTTCCATCTGAAAGCGCACATATTCGTCCAGCAAGTGTGTTTTTTCTCTCATCATTTTCTCGCAACTTCGATGACCAATTTAGCTCAAATTTTCACAGGTTTTTTATTTTATGCCTATGTTGGGATACACCAAGTGAGAAGACTTGTCTTTGACGATTACCAAACGTGTACCTTCCCTTTAAAGCAGGCTGAGTTAAAGGCACTGGACACCATTGGTAATTACTCAAAATAATTGTTAGCATAAAAACTTCCTTGGTAACAAGCAATGGGGAGAGGTTGATAGTATAAAACATTGTGAGAAGCAGCTCCCTTTAATATAGGTAATCTTAAAATTATTTTTGTATTCGGCCCCAAACCATCTGTCCTTAGTTCTCTATGCTGTGATTAAACAGTTGAAATCAATTGTTCTGCATTTTAGGCAATAGCGGTATGCACTGCTACTTCAAGTAAAGGATGATACATGTAGAAGGGCTTAAAAGGCACTGGACACGTTTGGTAATTGTCAAACACCAGTTTTCTCACAACAAACCTGTGAAAATGTTGGCTCATTTGGTCACCGAAGTTGCAAGAGAATAATGAAGGGGGAAAAAACCATTGTTACACAAATCTGTGTGTGCTTCAGCTGAATTTTATTATTATTGGAGTGAGAAATTACCTCTTTCTCAAAAACTGCGTAACTTCAGAGGGAGCCTTTTCTCACAATGTTTTATACTATCAACATCTTTCCATTGCTCATTACCAAGTAAGTTTTGATGCTAACAATTATTTTGCGTTATTACCAATAATGTCTATCGCTTTAATAGTACAGATTATCATACATAAATATTTTTACACTTTACAGTGTGTTTTGTACAATTGCTTGTGATTTTTTATACATGTACTGTGATTTTAAGTTCTGGAAGTATTGAAAATTGTTGCATACTAGGCCTATAAGATAGGATTTCAATTGCCTCTAGCTACTGGGCAATCTCAGTGGTCTAGTTGGTAAGACACTGCTTTAGAATTGCAAGGGTCGTGGGTTCGAATCACACCAAATTAATATACCTACAAACTCAGGAAAGTACAGAGTATACAGTGCTTATATGAAACATGTAAGGGTGTAAGGACAAAACAAAATTAATATTCTTTATCCCCGATGCAAATTTAAAGGGAAGGTACACGTTTAGTTATTGTCAAAGATCAGTCTTCTCACTTGGTGTATCCCATCATTAAGCATAAAATAACAAGCCTGTGAAAATTTGAGCTAAATTGGTCATTGAAGTTGCAAATTTGTGTTCTTTCAGATAGGAATAAAAGACTGGCCAGAAGTCTTTTATAATTTTAATGATAAATTACCTCTTTCTCAAAATCTATGCTAATATAGAGGGAGCCGTTTCTCACAATGTTTTATACTATCAACAGCTCTCCAATGCTCATTACCAAGTCAGTTTTTAAGTTATATTTGTTTTGAGTAATTACCAAACGTGTACCTTCCCTTTACTTGTATTGTGAACTAAATGTATGATTTGTTTGATGTTTTTTGATAGAGTGTATTCACTTGTTGCTAGCCCATGATGCACCTGTCAGATTAAAAAACCTTCAAGGATGGACTCCATTAGCGGAAGCAGTCAGCCGCGGAGACAGACAAACAAGTAAGAATTTGCATTCAGGGCAAAATTTCATAAAGCTGCTAAAGCATGAAATTTGTTCCTTGATAAAAACAGGATTACCAACCAAATTTGTATTTGTTGTATATTGCTTGTTACTGGTATTCAGCTGTTGTTTGCTTGTAAATCCTGAAAATCACATGGAAATTTGTTTTATAGTCCTGTTTTTATCAAAGAAGAAATTTCATACATTAGCAAATTTTTGTGCTGAGCAGCTCTATGAAATTGGGCCCAGGTGTTTTTTGTTGTTTCCTCCTGGGCAAGCTGTTGGTGGATTCTGCAGTGTCTGAATGAATTGTACACAGGTTAGGTTAAGCCTCGGGATATTAATTTATGTTGTTCTGAAGGGCATTTCTACTGGATAGCTTTTCAAGGGTACAATGTTATTTGAATAAACGTTTTAGTTATTGTACTTCATGTATGTTTTATTTATTTGTTAGTTTTGTTTTGGCCCCATGACCTTTAACATGTTCATGAAGTGTTTACCAATATCATAATGGTTGAAAGCATTTTGGTCACTGAATTACTCATTCTTCAAATTCACATTTGATATACTATGTATTTATTTATTTGTTTATTATTTACTGGTATACATAAATGACCAGCAGCATAAGCTGAAATGGTCAGAGTAATCTTAAAAATAGCAACAATCACATATAAAAATGCAATAAAGTGTAAAATGTATTACTTTACAAATGTTGCATAAAACAAGTACATTTAAGGGCAATTAGGGAATCAAAAATCAACAAAACTCACTGGTTCAATGGCAAAAGGCAAGAACATAAAAAATACAAACAATCACAAGAAAAATAAGAGGGATTTGTAAAAACAAAAGACAAGAAAAATAAAAACTACTTCAACATGTTGGCAAGTTGTGGAATTGTAGATTTCCTGTATCTCTCTGTATTGCATTTAATTGAGTTTAAACCAGACATGTTACGTGAGACCCTAGAATTAGTGCTCGATTTGGAAGGTGGAAGCAACTGTCTGTGATAGTCAATTTCAAAAGTCTATTCAGTTGTGAAGTTATTTCTGCAATCAGCCAGCGATGGAAGTTTGGTCAATTATAGTAGATGAAGTATTAGACACTTGTATATTTAACCAAAGTATACAACTGTACATACATGCATGTAAGTTGTACCGCTTAGTCAAGTTAGCTAAACAAAAATCATTCTAGATAAAGAAAATGAAGAATGTGAATAATATTAGATATTTTAAAGGGACTGGGTACTTTTTGTAAAACAAAACACAATGTCCACAGATTGACATTAAATTTACTTCGTTTGAAGTTAATGCTGGTAGAAAGTTTACCGAAAAATATTACATGCTGAGGTGCTGATAGTTTTACCAAAATGAGTAAAACATTACTTTTGTGACGTGTTTTACTCATTTCTCAAAAACTACAGCACTTAACGAATTCATATTTAATGGGAAGCTTTCTACCATCATTATCTTCAAACCATGTAAGTTTAATGTAAATTTGTGGACATTGTGTTCTGTGTTACAAAAAGTACCCAAATTAAATCATTTTTTGTCACAATGGTCCCGCATACATGAACATGCAAAATCTTTGAGTTAATGTTTATAACATGGACAGTTTTAACTTGATGTCAAGCTTGCCTGCACAATACCTGAAAGAGCACTGTAGTTGGACTTCTTTGAAGAACCAACCTACCCACAATGCGCGACATTGACCCCCTTGCATGTTCGGTGCACAAATCTCCAAAATTGTTTGATCAACTTTTAAAACTAACATGGTGGAAACAACTTAGCATGATTTTTCTACATAATTGACCAATGTTGACTTTGGGTGGTGACATGTAATTGTATTTGTGTGTTTTTTCCCTGAATAGTTACGATGTTATTAAGGAAGCTGAAACAACAATCAAGGGAATTGCTAGAAGCAAAGCGCCCTCAACTCATTCAAGCTTTAGAAGACCTAGGAGATTTCTACCTTGAACTCAGATGGGATTTCCAAAGTTGGGGTAAGATGATGTGAACAGTAACCATGGAGAAAAAATGAGTTGTATGGCCTTTGATGGTATGAAAGATGAAGGTTTGTAGCCAAAGTGGGCGGTTCTGGGCAGGCCTGCCCAAGACTCTTAATGTTTGCCCACCACTCTGAGCAAATTATATTGGGCTGCCCTGCACAGATTTCAAAACATTGTCCTGTGTGCATTGATCTGAGACACAGCTAATGATAAGGAGTATCAAATGTCACAGAGAAGAACATTCAAAAGACCATTCAACTTATTGCATGGCCCCATAAAACTAACAGTTTGGAAACCTGACCCCAACTTCAGCAATAATGGCCTCATAATTGAACATGAATAATTTTGTAGATCCACACGCACTTGGTGGATTCTGAAAAAAATAGTTTTATTGCCCACTACTGGTCTAGCTACAACCCTGGCAATTACACAGTGCAACTGGGTAACTCACAACCACCAATATTATTTTTGGGGGGTTATTATTATAATCTAACACTTGGATTTTTACCAAATAAGATCTCCCTTTTTCTTGACAGTGCCTTTAGTTTCCAGAATGCTTCCATCAGACACATGTCGTATTCTTAAGAGAGGAACGCGCGTACGGATGGATACAACGCTAGTTGATTTCAATGATATGAGGTGGCAAAGAGGCAATAACACATTTCTATTCAATGGTGATGCAAAACCAGATAACTCCTTAGTGGTTCTGGATAACGACAATAAACTCTACCAGAGAGTCCGATATGAGGTAAGCTGCTCATATCTTGCAGAATGTTTATCATTTTTAAAGCCTTTTCACACGACAGCAATTTAACAAGGGTCCCTTGCTTATTTTTAGCATGGTTACAAAGCTTTATAAAATGCACCTTGTGTGAAAGGAAAATAGTGTTTATACTTTCCATAAAGGACGGCAAATTTGAGAAGATTTCACTGTTAGGGACCTTGGACAGTCCACACATTTTTGTCCTTTCACGTGCTAGAATATAGCTAGGGACCCCTGCTAAATTGCTGTGATGTGAAATGGCTTTAGGGGACTGGTCTTGTAACAAAGGTATCTGTTATACTTGAATTAATTATTACCAGTAAAGAGCAAATGGGTTATTAATTTATCCTTGGTGAACTTGATTATCAACTTAATGCCAGTTATGTATTCCAAAATGTGTTGATTCCAAACTTAATTTTCTGCCAAAAACGCTCTTTCAAATCAGGGGTTTTTAATTGTGGACTGGTCTTTGGCTCCCCCAGAAGCTTTTCGTTTTTGGTCCACCAAGGTCAAATGTCAAGAAAGGGATTGGCTTTTGATGCATTGTGTTTACAAAACAATACTTTTCTTTTCATAGAATGTTAAATTTGCATCTAATTTAAATTTACTATTCCCGAGGTTTTCACAGGACTTGGGAGTATACAGTGCTTACACACATCGGTGTATGGGTTAAAACTAAAATTACTATGATACTTTTCTTGTTATTTATATACTTTTGTCCTAAAGGAAGGACACCTGTTTGATTGAGTGTGATATTTATGGTAAAATGTTTCTTCCTTCCGTGGTCATGCGATTCACATGGCCTTCCACTGAGTAACTAATTGACTGAAGCTGGACTTAATTTTAATTAGATGTTAAATTTGCATCGGGGATAAAGAATATTAATTTGTGTGTAAAAGCTTGAGCTAATAATCCTAATATTTGATATTTCTGTTCTTATCTTTGCTTGAACCTGTGGACATCATCTATGAACAAAGCACTACAAAATGAGACAGGTTAATTTGAATACATACTGAGTATCACATGGTTTGCCAAGCGTGCGATAATATTTGTATTCAGTGCACAGTAATATGGTGATGGGAACATGTATTTGTTATACATGTACTCTACTTATTGTATCTATCAATGGTGCTGATAATCACCCTAGTTCTTTTCTGGATACATTTTGGTTGCACAAAAGCATGGTTATTTTTCCGCCATCATTTATATCTCTTTGTCTACCAACCTACACAACTTTCCTTTCTTATGTGCAAATATGCACATTGCTGAGTATTTCTGACATTTAAACTGAGTTTGTTGGTGACTGTATATATAAATTTTCCTTACCAACTTTAATAATAATTTGCATTTGTAGTGTGCCAAATCAATCTTAACAGATGTTCAAGGCAGAACAGAGACAATTTAAACACAACAATACATGTGCATACCCAGTGAATTAGTTGAGTACAAACTGTGAACTTGACTTTGTTGTGGCAATTACCATGGTAACCACCTGATGTAAATTGAATTGATGCTAAACAGGAAGTGAGGTACACCGGCCTTGACTGTGTTGAAGCCAAAAGGAAATATCTCATTTCCATGACGTCAAAACATCCCGTTTCTATTACGTGAAGAAAACCTCCTTGTCAAATTCTTTGAAGTAGTCAATAAATTGTGCACACCCACATCACTGGTTAACCAAAATGCTGTGATAAAACTTACAGTTATTTGTTTGTGTGTTGTATTGATGATGGTGTGATCGAAAACTTACATCCATGACTCCTTAACTGAACAAGAAGTTGTTAAAACAGCGGCTTATTTTAGCATCAGAAATCCAAAACGGTTACTCTGAAATGTGTAAACCGTGTACAGTCAATTCTTGTAATAACAAGATCGCTGGAACTGGCCAAACTACCTAGATAACAGAAATGTTGTGTAGACAAACTCTTCACAAGCAGAACCTCTTTATAACAGGGCATTATTGTTGCAGAACAGTTACTTATTTATTCCATATGTCATCCTTATTGCCATTAAGAACTTCTCTCTAAGTATAAATGTTTTTGAATTGATTTTTTATATCATTGATTAAAGCCATTGGACACTTTCGGTAAACAGTATTGTCCAGGGCCCACACTTCGTGTATCACAACTTATATATAAAATAACAAACCTGTGATAATTTAGGCTCAATCAGTCATCGTAGTCAGGAGAAAATAACAGGAAAACCCACCCTTGTTTCCGCACGTTTCACCGTGTCATGACATGTATTTTAAAAATAAATCCGTAATTCTCGATATTGAGAATCTCAAAAAGTAAAGCATTTCATGGAATAGTATTTCAAGAGAAGTCTTTCACCATTGCCTTCTGTAAACCCTGTTTACAAGTTATTTGTAAATCTGTGAACTTTTTTCTTTTTTTTTCTGTACCGAAAGTGTATTATGGCTGTGAGAAGTGAGAAGAGAAGTGATACATTATAACAATGGGTTGTTTCTTAATAAAGGCCCTGGACATGTTTGGTAGTTATCAAAGAACAGTATTCTCACTTGATGTTTCCCAAGATATGCATAAAATAGCAAACCCGTGAAAATTTTGACCCAATTGGTCATCGAATTGTAAAAAGAATGATGAAAGAAAAACACCCTTGTTGCTTGACTTTGTGTGCTTTCAGATGCATAATAAAAGACTTCGGTTGAAGTCTTTTATTGTTTGAGTTAGAAAATACCTCTTTCTCAAAAACTTTGTTATTTCAGTGGGAGCCGTTTATCACAATGTTTATACTATCATAGATCTCCATTGATCATTACATTAAGTCAGTTTTTATGCTAACAATTATTTTGAGTAATTACGAATAGTGTCCAGTGCCTTTGGGGAAAAAGACAAACTCGATTTGGAAATATTTTCCTGACAACCAAAGTTGAGGGTGTTTGTCATAATCAATTGGATCAGTTGTAAATGGTTGCACTTTGCATGTTTGAAGTTATAACATCTATTGTTGAAGGGGTTAGATCAGACCTGTATGCTCTGTTCTTGAAAGGGCAAATTTTACAAATTCTACTGGAGCATTTCAAGGGCACCAAGGCATTTTCTCCTAGGTTAAGGGCACTCATGAGAAAACTGTAAAATTCTACTGGAGCATTTCAAGGGGCACAAAGGCAATGACTTGGGGGCATGGAGGCAATCACCTTTGTTGCCTATGTGAAGTATCAGACCTGTTAGATTATTTGGTGTCAATGTCTTATTATTCCATAAATTGACTGTCTTTACTCCATCTTTGCTTTCTTGTAGGAAACGGAGAAGGAAATGGAAGAGGAAGTAGACATTATTATGAGTAGTGACATTGTCACGGTAACCATGTCAACTAAACCAATCACATTCAATCGTGCACAGAGTGGCTGGTTATTCAGGGAAAACAAGAGTGAAATGGTTGGTAACTTCTATGCAAATTTCTACACCATCAATAACGTGATCATTGAGACAAGAAAAAGGTACATTTACTATCAGTTACGTTATAACAGGCCTGGAATTACATGTTGTATGATCTCTAATGTAAACAGTGCTGGTCATGAACCCTTTGTTAGTCACTGTACCACCCAAAACTGCCTGCTGTCGATTTTACCAAACTTGGGATTAATCTCACGACTTATAATAATAATAATAATAATAATAATAATAATAATAAACTTATTTAGAACGCGCCTTTTGCCAAAGGATACAAAGCGCCAGGTATTATTACTGCAAGGAGTGGGACGAAGTTTGAGATATAACACCTAATCCTTAGCACCATGTAATGGTTAACAAGGTGCTGTGGCGCAATATGCTGCCAGGAACACCGGGGCGAACCCCTTCTCTTTATGATAAGTGCACTGGGTTCTTTTACATGCGTTTACACAACACATGGGACCAACGGCTTTACGTCCCATCCAAAGGACAAAGCAATGGTTAAGTGTCTTGCTGAAGGACACAAGTGTCACGGCTGGGGATTCGAACCAACACTCTGCTGATCAGAAACACCAGAGTTTGAATTCGATACATTAAACCCATCCCAAGTTCCTAACTCGAGATAGGATTAATCCTAGCATTTCTTGAAATTGGCTGCAGGCCATTTACTCACTGGACGTCCTTTAACACTTATCTTGGGAATGCAAGTGGTACTGGTTTCCCTGTGTGGAGCAGACCATAGTATGTGCATTAATGCATAACAACAGCGACGATGTTATTCTGTGTAGTGGGGACCAGATAACTACAATGCTTTAAGTAGGATTTGAAACTTTGCATGGTGGAAATACGTTATGGAAAGGTTTGCGGTAACACCATGTAATGACTTTCTCCAGAAGACGATCAGAGCATACTGATCGAAACGTCGTGTTGAAAGCAACGGTTCTGTTCTGAAACACCCCAACTCATTAGAGATAGTCATTACATGGTGTTACCGCAAACCTTTCCATACAATGCTTTATGTACTATAATGTAAACTACAACAGCAAGGATGCGATTTGCAATCCATATATACATTACAAGTTATATAAATATATATTGTGTTGGCACGGATTATACTGACTGTTTGCATTTAAAGGCACTGCACTCCTTTGGTAATTGTCAAATTCTCATGCATACAAAAAAAACTGTGAAAATTTGGACTCAATTGGTCATTGCAAGAGAATAGTTGAAGAAAAAAACACCCTTGTGGAATAAATTGTGTGCTTTCAGATGCCTTGAATTTGAGACCTCAGCTGAGGTCTCTAATTCAATTAAAATATTTTTGTGAGAAATTACATCTTTCCCAAAAAATAATTACTTCAGAGGGAGCCATTTCTCACAAGCTTTATACTTTCAACAGCTCTCCAATGCTCGTTACCAACTAATCTTTTATGCTAACAATTATTTTGAGTGTCCAGTGCCTTAACATACATTGTAAATGCATGCATCAAATAATTGATGGTATCAACACGTCATTTGATAATCAGCAAATGGCTCAAGTTAAACAGTGAAATCCTTGTTGTGTTTGTGCAAAAAGCTGAATTGATTGAATTTTGTTTACAGGAGAGAGCATTTATCAGAAGACGATGTACAGAAGAATAAAACAGCTTTAGAGAATTTGAGCAAAGGTGCTGTGTTACCAACAAACCTCCAAGTAAGTACAGCAAACTTGAATCAATATAAATAATAATTATATATAGATTTATATGGCGCACTTATTGAAAGGAAAACAGCTGAAGAAAATACGGTAACTAGCAAAGCAAATGAGTTTTCAGTTTCTTCTTGAATATGTTGAGAGAAGTTTGACGTAGTGTTGCAGAAAGCTTGTTCCAGATAGCAGGTGCAGCTTTGACAACGGCACGCTGACGGTTCTACCAACAAAAAAGAACCTGAACAAAAATAAAAACCAATATCTTGTCAAGTGGAGCCTTTAAATTTTGGGCTCATTCATTTAGTAATTTATTAGGGTTGTGCTCCCAGTAAAATATAACAATTTAAGACTTTCAATTAGTTTAGAAATCTAATAGTCATTTAAAATTGTTATTTTAGAAAGCTATGGTTAGAAAAGATATCAGTGAGTTATTATTTCCAAGGGTTCATGGAAATCTGATATTCCAAGAAAACAGTTGTTGAGTCATCCTTGATCTACCCACACTGGATGACACATAATATGCTTTTCCTAGTTTGCCAGCTCATGCACTGCACTGAACTTATCACTAGCCTTGTCACTTATAAAGATGATATGGGGCTCTTATACTTGGACAAACAGTGGGCAAAGTGGGCAAAGTAAACCAACTGACTTTTCCCCCACAGATTGGCACTGCATTTATTATATAAAACATTTTATCACTAAATGGTAAAATGAAGTAGAGTGTGAATACTTTGTAGTTATATGAAACACTAGAATGGTGCCTCACACAGTTGTAAAATAGTGACAGGGAGAAATCTATGAAGAAAATAGTGTCCCATACTTGAACAAACTTTTACTATTTTAAAATGCTGAGAAAGAGCCCACTAAATGCGTACGAATGATGACCTGACTTATTTTTATTGTCCAGTGTTTTTCCAGTTGCCTAGTAATAGTTGTACAGAAGGACTAATACACAACATATTTTCATGGTGTATATCAACTGATACAGCACTGATACATGTGATAAGGTGTTTTTGCTGGTAGAATTATTTTGTTTTGCTAAGCTACTTTTAGCTCTGTGACCCTTGGAATAAGTACAAGCAGAAACGGCATTCAAAGCGACTCAGTAATTCTTAGTTTTCTTGGAATCTGTGAATCTGTTGGGTGTAGACACACAAACATTATCAGTACCAGTCTTCGGCCCAAAACAGAATGTATCTCAAAGCAAATTATTATGTAAAAAAAAAGAAAAAACGCGGGGGGTTTACATCAAACCCAAGACAGCTCTATGAAATGTGGCCTAAGACAGAAGTATATAAGTTAATCACCTGCCTGTACGTCTAGTGGTAAGGTCTGGTAGTTTGGTTCAAAAGTCTTAGTATGCCTTGTTGTTATTATTATTTATTTTCTCTTGTGAGGCGCTGTGTTAATTGTAGAGCTCCATAGAAATGTTTATTATTATTAATTATATTAAAGAAACCTAAAATAAATTCACAAAACAATTTGCAAATGATGATGCTAAGTTATTTCACCTCTCACATATGAATTGGAAATGTGATTTGAAACATGTGTATCTGATGCAAGTTGGTCTAATTCACTCCATCAGTTTGTTTGACAAGTTATGGTTTAGGGGTTGATTTTGTACTTCTTAACAAAAGACAAGTGTATAAGGCAAGAAGATTACATAAAAATTAGTACTGCACAGCGAACGATTTCCCTTGTATAGCAGAGCAAAATGCTACACAAAGTGTACCAGTAGCTACATGTAATCAAATATCATAATATTCTACTCAATAGTGGCATTCAGTGTGCACAAAATTAGTTCCGTCTAAATTTCTATACTGCAGGAAAAAACACAATGAACTCTTAGTGGGTGCTGTGACGTGCATGTGAGACATTTCATTAGAGTGAATATTACTGAAAAGTTTGACAAACGAAGTAAACTGTTTATCTCCTTTTCAAACAATGACAGCCTCATTACAGACAGTCATTAACATCACCACCGCCCAATGATATACCATGGACTGAATACATCAAAGCTAGACCAGGACGGTAAGATATCTAATTAGGCCTATAAAAAAAAGTTGTTGGATTGCCCTATCCCGACCGACCGTAAAAGTAACAAAATTGCGGTTGCGGTTTCTTTTTTGGGGTTTTTTTTTCGGGGTTTTTTTCTTCCTTTTTTTTACTTCCGAATTTTGATTTCATGAATATTGTATGCTTACAAAATGGTAGATTTGACACAAATGTTTGTTTTTGGCCAACTACTTTCAGTCGACAATAATTACCCAGTGCAACAGTCGTGGTTTCAACGTTCACAAAAACACAATGTACAAATGTAGATCGATTTCCCTCACACGCATGGATAGGGCGAGCCTGTGTCACATATCAAACCTCACGCCCGTTTATCCGATGTCATGATTTCACAAGGAACCAGTATAACACTCCATTGAATCACAGAGGGTTGCCAGTAATACCCATATATGGTATCGCTCGTTTATTGAACGGACAAAAAACCTGGTGAATGAAATGACTCTTGGGAATTGTTTTTGAAGGAATTTGCCATAATAAAGACGCAAAAAGAGTGATTGTAAGCAAGATGTATAAGATGATACCTTGCTTGTTTGACAACTAGATCATTCATGAAATGTTAATGCAGTTTGGGGCATACTTTGACATCTGAAAAAAAAGAAAAAAAATCCCAACCGACCGACCCAAGCAGCAAAATCGGGTGAAAGGGCAATCCAACATATTTTTTTGGGGGGCCTTATCTTAAATTGTTTAAAGACATTGGACACTATTGTTAATTAAGCTTGAGCAACACTGCTTTTAATATCCCAAGATGTATCGTCAGAAAATATTGCGATATTCGATTATATCGTGATTCATATTTGAACTCTTAAATTCTGACATCTTACGAACGTTCCCAAATTTTAATACTCCAAAAAAGTAATAACTTGAGTTTCATTATACATCTGTCGGGTGTACTGTCTACCCATGGTGTGAAAACCTGGGCCTTTCAGTTACACACACATACTGACATAAAGTGTCTTTTGAAGTGTCTACTGCGCATGACTGTTTTTACATGTGTGCATATTTAGCTAGATCCCGCCCATTTCATTCTAGCTAACCAGTAAGCATCCATAATGCACATGTGGTGACTTCTGCTGAGTTGTGGTTTGTATTATGATCCCAATGTGGTTTTCATTTCGCGGCACAGGGCGGCTCCACACACAGGGGGAAAATGATACTATAGTATTGCTTCTGTAATGTCTGTGTGAGACGGCCTGGGCGCTAAAGACTTTGATGTTGTTTTTTCAAATAAACCCTGTCATTTCGGGATAAATTGGGCAATCTTGCGGTTGGTTCTGGGACTAAATATGTTTTTAAACAGCCCATTGTGGTTGCAAGACGTCACAATTAGGGAATACATCGTGATACTTCATCAAAACCATGAATTGCCGATAATTTGATTAATAAAAAGTCTAGATGATATGGTAATCGTTTGAGAAATGGTATCGCGATTTTCGATAATTTTGAGATATCGGCCAAGCTTTTTGTTAACTACTCATAATCATTGTTAGCTTAAAAAAACTTACTTTGTAACAAGCAATGGATAGCTGTATAGTACATTGTAAGAAACGGCTCCCTCTGAAGTAACGTAGTTTTTGAGAACGAGGTAATTTCTCACTAAAATAATATTTTAATTGAATTTGAAACCTCAGCTGAGGTCTCGATTTCAAGTTATCTGAAAGCGACAAGGGTGTTTTTCTCGCAACTTTGATGACCAATTGAGTTCAAATTTTCACAGGTTTGTTATTATATGCACATGTTTCAATAAACCAAGTGAGAAGACTGGTCTGTGACAATTATCAAAGGTGTCCAGTGCCTTTAAAATGAACAAGAACATTTACTTTACCATCATTGTCTTATGACATTTATGACATATTTGTCCACATTCTATTGTGAAATAATACATGGTTATTGTCTGATTTTCTGAAGCAGTGGCATATTGTTATGATTTTGTATGTGACATCAGATTGGCAAACATTTATACTGAAGGCCTCTGGATCATAACATGAGTTTGCTTTTGTTGTCCCTTGCCCATCTTGGGGTATATTGTCATGTATTTTGTTTTTGTACTGTTAAAGGGACTGGGTGCTTTTTGAAATACGAACAACAATTTTGCCACGGTTTTGCAATAAACTCACACAGTTTGGAGATAATAATGGTGGAAAGCTTGCCTTCAAATATTTACTTGCTGCGGTTCTGTAGTTTTTAAGAAATAAGTAAAACAATGTCACAAAAATAGTATTTTCACTCAGTTTTAGCATGTAAAACATGTTTACAAGTTAGGGTTTAAAAATCCTAAATGTCAATATTTTTTACAATGCTCAAATAATTTTCTTCTAACTGAGACAAAGGCAAATGAAATAATAATTATTATTATTTTTGGTGTGGAAGGATAGTTGTTAGGGTATTGTCTTAACTTTATTCCGACTTTGTGTCTTATTGTTTGCAGATCCCACCTCGGCAGACAACAAGTATCTAAAGAAACAAAGAAGATATTCAAGGCTTCAATAGCAATGGTCAGTATCATCTTATTTATTTATTTTATATCTTTAGATATACACAATGATTACAAGTTTAACATGGGATGTCATGGTTTTACAAAAGTATAAAAACTGTCATCTTGAGATGTGTAAAACCAGACCTCTGCCAACGATAAAAATATTGGTCAACTGATTTTGTTTACTGTACACTTGTAATGTTTCATCTGATCGCTGATTTGCTCTTTTATTCTTAAATATTGGTGTTATAGAAAGTTGGAATCAAATCTTGGTCATGACATATGTTAGGGCAGAGATGGTTTCTGTTTGTTGTTAGTTTGTTTTTTACACTGTGCAAAGTTTCTCAAATTTAACACTCCTAAAACTGGTTCTAATCTTACAACTGTAGTCCATGCTTTATATTATTTTGTGTTTTAGTAGTTATCTTTTGATGTTCATAGACATGTTTAATTTATAGTTAACTTTCCTATGTTTTTGTACAAAAATTGTTTTATACATATTTTATTACTCGTTTTATTAATACTTGTATTACAACCAGATGTGGGGGGGCAGGTCTATGGACCACAGTAATTATTTTGCTTTTGTTTCTCCTAGTCCATCTGGAAGTATTTTTTGTATTGCCATGTACTGTTGAAATGGCTGAAGAAATTATATTAATAATAATAATAACTGGTTACTCGCAGCAGCGGCTGTATACTCCCAGGGAGCTGAGGTGGTTTAAAGAATGAAATATATGGCGCAGTGAACAGGGGTAATAATGTCAGAAGCGCTTTGGTGTGCCCTTCGGGATGTGATAAAGTGCTAAATAAAAATTGATGGTTATATAAGAAGGTTTGTGTTATCCTTTGTATGCATGTAGAGTGAGGACTTTCCAATGGAGATACCAGATCTGCTGAATATTCTAGAAGTACTAACACCGATGAGACACTTCCAGAAACTACGAGATTTCATCTCAATCAAAATGCCAACTGGATTCCCTGTTAAAATAGGTAAGCTATATTCATTTTGGTTTTACCCATAAACACCGATGTGTGTTAAAGTACTGTATATTCAGTACTTTCCTGAGTCCTGTGAACAAAAATCACAGGCATATTATTGGGCTGTGATTCGAACCCACGACCTTTGCAATTCTAGAGCAGTGTCATACCAACTAGACTACGAGGTTGACCGGTAGCTAGAGGCAGTTTGAATCCTATGTATAGCAGTGGGTACTGAACAGGCTGCTCTCGAACAGGCTGGTCTTGGAGAGAGCACAATGTAAGTTCAAACAATGATTATTATTATTATTACTATTAATAGATGTTAAGTTAACATTGGGGATATAAAATATTCATTTTGATTGTTTACACCGATGTGTGTAAGCACTGTAAACTCAGTACTTCCCGAATTATGTGAAAAACAAATCACAGGCATGTACTTGGGTGGGATTCGAACCCGGGACCTTTGCTTAAAGGTAAGCTGTTATGACTCATGGAACACTGTTTGCCCCCATGCTTTCTTGCCTGCTTACAGGGTTGTCCATTGATAATGGTTTTTGCCACAGACACAGCGGATCATGTTCAGGGCAGTCTTTGTATTTCTTATGTGTTGTAGTGCCAGCAGAACTACTCCTATTTTTTTGCCGGAAGTACCCCCTACAAAAGGTGGTGCACCCCTTGTGCACCCTAGTTCCGGCACTGTTTCAGCCTCGTGGTCATAAACTACCAGTGAAAATTCTTATGGTTTAGAAAAACTAACAATCAAGTTTAGAAACAAACAACAAGCATTTTGCTGTCATAGGATGAGATGAATAAATTGTGGGGTGTCTTTGCCGAGCGGACAAGAGCACGGAAAATGAGCTCTGCCGAACTGCTGTTTCTGTTCAACAGAGTGTGGGTTCGATACCCGGTCATGACACTTGTGTCCTTGAGCAAGACACTTAACCATTGCTTCTCTCCACCCAGGGGTAAATGGGTACCTGTGAGGGCAGAGATGGTTCTTGTGATTAATTAGCTTAGTGCCCTACATACAGCACAGGCTGTATGTTCCCTACAGAGCTGAGATGGTTTAAGGAATGCTTTACGGCCGTGTGACAAGGGGTAATAGTGTGAAGGCGCTTTGAGATGCTCTTCTTGAAGCGTTATATTAAAAAAATGACTATTATTATTATTATTGTATATTTGGTTTGCGGTAACACCATGTGTGTATCTACTTGCCAGGTAGAGTTGTTCTTAGAGAACTGTCTTGCTATATTCTACTGCCGCGGAGTAGATAATCGGAGGTTTGGGAGACTTCTCAGTTCTGAAAAGAACTGTCCTGCTTTTTAACTATTACCAGGGCGGATGGTATAGAAAATAGACTGGACTACTGCTTTAGCTTATAGGATCGTAATTAACTGTACTGCCGCGGAGTCAGTTCTGAATTGGTCTAAATGTTCATTGATACCTCACCATGCAATGCCTCAAGTCCTATATATTATTATTATTATTATTGATTGACGTTGATGAAATATATTGGTTCCCTTAGATGTGCCAGTCCTGCCTACCATAACAGCTCGAGTTACATTTCAAGACTTCCAGTATCGAGATAACATCGCCTCATCTCTCTTTAGAATCCCTCGGGATTATACTCAAGATTCAAGCCGCTTCCCAGAGCTCTAACACCAGCTAGCAAAACAACTCACCAAAGATTCAGGCAAGCGTTACACACGATTCCTCTGCTATCAATGAAGTTCTCTTCCAATTGCTTCAAGTATTTATTAACTTACTGAGTATCTTATGTTATATTCTGAGTAATATGTTGGTTAACTATTCATCTGATGCTTAAAGGCGCTCGACACTATTGGTAAATAATTGTTAGCATAAAATAACTTACTTGCTAACGAGCAATGGAGAGCTGTTGATTTTATCAAAATTTTGTGGGAAACGGCTACCTCTGAAGTAGTGTAGTTTTTAACAAAGAAGCAATTTCTCACTCAAATTTGACCTTGATTTTGAGACCTCAGAATTAGAATTTGAGGTCTCGAAATCAAGCATCTTAAAGCACACAACTTGTGCAACAAGGGCATTTTTTCTTCCATTGTTCTCTCGCAACTTCGACAACCAATTGAGCTCAAATTTTCACAGGTTTGTTACTTTATGCATATTTTGAGATACACCAAGTGAGAGGACTGGTCTTTGACAATTACCAATAGTGTCTGTGTCTTTAATCTAGTCAGTTTATTGTATTATCTGTTAAAGGGTGTGGGTACCTTTTGTAGGACACAGAACTCAATGTCCACGGTCTGAAGAGAATGATGGTAGAAAGCTTTTCTCAATAATTACTTACTAGAGTGCAGTAGTTTTTGAGAATTTAGTAAAATAAATCACGAAAATAATTTTTGTCTCAATGAGATGAAAAATACTCTAGCATTGTTTTACTCATTTCTCAAACTCTACAGCACCTCAACAAGAATATTTTAAGGAAAGCTTTCTACTATCATTATCTTTAAATGGTTTAAGTTCAAAGTAAATCTGTAGACATTGTGTTTTGTGTTCCAAAGTACCCAAATCCTTTACCAAGAGCCATCATAGAAAAGAAGAACAAATCATCTCTTGTAATCACATGATTATTAATTTGGGGGTATCTTGCCAAGATTTTACTCTGAATTAATAGAACTTCCATAAAACCTTTTTTTAAAGTACTTTGAAGGATTTTTTATCTACTCTTTTACTTCAAAATTTTAAAACCTTTTCTAATTGAAAATAGTCTTTGTTAATGTAGCTGAATAAGTTATTCTTTTGCTAGATTATTTCAACAAATCATGTTAAGCTCAAGATTTGTTCCTTTCTTGTATTGGAATAGTGTTAGCTTATTTTTGCGTAGTTTATAAGTGCAATCCTCATGTTTATTTTGAGCTAGACTAGTTAACTTCAAAATTGGACAAATACAACACTGAAAATATTCTTTGTTTTGGAGCAAGTTTGAGTGTGCACCACCATGGTTAACTAAAGGTTGACCATTTGCACTCGAACCCAGGCTGGTCGACTATTGGTTAGCTTCGAGCCCATGGTTTCTTCACTGGTCCTAATAGCATGTTCTATTCTAACATGTGTAAAGCGCAGAGGGAAACCAGTGTCACTATAGCGAAAATTAATGCGGAAAGTTGACTAGACTTCTAAACGAGTCGTTCCAGTGAGTGCGTCACAGCGCGTGTATGTTGCTGGTCAGTAGTCAACCACGGGTCAACTTAATGTGCCCACTCGAACTTGGTATTTATTGGTTGTTCTTTTATCACCTGAAATTTTCATTTTAATTCAGGATATTTTACGGGAGAGTTTGGTTATTTGTTAACAATAGCATTCCGCACTTGTGCTAAAAGTAGAAGCTAAGTTCCGGATTGCAGACAAAAGTGTCAGATGACATTTTTACACTAATGCAGTTTGCATGTCGATGACACAGTGATCGTGTAGGTGGTGTGGCATGTTTGTCTGACAGCCGTGTATTTTAACAAAAGTGAGGTCATAAGTGCGGGGTGCTTTTGGATGTATATCAGTTTGTTGGATCCAATGCTCCTGGTTAAATCTTATACACAGGGTGTGTTGTATTTTACTAATACTAAGCGGGAACAGTTTGGATGTAAGTATAGACCTTTATCACGGTGTGGTCATCTTGATTTTACTCCATTCCAAATCATTGTAACCTAACTGAGGCTGGACGATATAATTGTCTGGTGCCATGTTTGCGCAATGAATGTTAGCATTCATTACTGTTATTGGAAATAGGGAACATGACCAAGATGGTGATAGCGTGATAAATGTCTTTACTATACCTCATACATATTCATGACCGAGAGCCGAGTTCTCATTGGTCCATTCATTACCACGTGCCAGGTGTTAATTTTTCTAATTACCAAGCATGCACGCGAGTATTCACGCAAGTTGCACTACCGTTGCGCAACGTCATCTCCGGGCGCTATTGATCGTGGTACTGTTTTGTATACACGCACGAACAGTGCTCTCTTAGCGACATCCAACACATGAACAAACTTATCATGTGCATTTTGTTTCACAGTCATCATTTTCTCTTGCTCATAACTCATGTTCCGGTAACTGAATATGTATGAAGTATAGTAAAACAATTATAACATGGTTTATTTCGGGTGACTAGTCGATGAGCTCCCCTCGGTATTGGAAGTTGACCAACTAACCTCGGGAACTAGTTTGTCACGGCTTCGCCTCGGGAACTAGTTTGTCAACTTCCAATACCTCGGGGAGCTAATATAGACTAGTCACCCTCAAACCATGTTATATTTGTATCATACTCCTCACTGCCATGCACCAAACATTGCCAAGTTACAACCTTTGTTTACAGGGCAGTGCTTTTGCTCCTAGTCATTGTACTGACTACTGCCATGCACCCAACAGTGCCAAGTTACATTTTATAATCTTTGTTTCTTAGAGGGCCGTGCTTTTGCCCCTATTGTGGTGTTGGGTTTGAACACATTTTTTATAAATCGTTACTACAGCACTTCATTTTGTAAACAAATTTGTACTTCAAAACGTATGTTTTTATTTGCACTGTTACCGTTTTGCTTGTAACCAAATGGCATCTTTTGTTATAATTGGTCAGCTACATGTATACGTTGACATACATTGTGAGCTCCTCATTCAAAATGATTTTCTGATTGTTTTATTTGTCATTGCATCGGTGCATGACTGATAAAGAGATATAAAAATCACCTGTAGATTATTTAGACAGACATGTCATTTGATTCTAGATGATTGATTCATATCATATCATCAGGGTTGTAACTAGACCAATTGTGAGTCCTGGGTAGGCCTGCCCAGCACCGCCCACCATGGCTACAACACATCCATTTCAAACAGATCATACAGTTTCCAAATCAACCAAATAAAGTTATGAAAGATGTGGCTTATGGATTCATGAAATGTATGTGCTCATGAAATCCTTTTTTTTCCCCACTTTTTCAAACCAAAAAGTTGTTTATGTTTATATTTTATTCTTTTAAAGGCACTGTACACATTTGGTAATTACTCAAAATACATATAAGCATAAACACTTACTTGGTAACAAGCAAAGGATAGCTGTTGATAGTATAACAAATTTTGAGAAACGACTCCCTCTGAAGTAACCTAGTTTTTGAGAAAGCGGTAATTTCTCACTAAAATGTTAAAATACTTCTTTATTCCTGTCTGAAAGCACACTTATTTGTACGACAAGGGTGTTTTTTCTTATACCATTTTCTTGCAACTTCAATGACCAATGAGTCCAAATTTTCACAGGTTTGTTATTTTATGCATATGTGTTGGGATACACAAAGTTAGAAGACTGGTCTTTGACAATTACCAAAAGTGTCCAGTGCCTTTAACTCACTTAACTTCTGTAGGCCTACAAAAAACCACCATTGAACTATGGGTGCTAGTTATTGTCAAACAGCATGTAAAAGTCACATGTTGTTATTCTGTATGATCTGTCCCAGTCAAAGTTTCCCCTTTCATTCTTTCAATTCAGTCTGTATTTTGTCTTAAGGTATTTCAAGTTGAACTATCAGGGTGACTGGCAATTATACCATACATTAATCGATAGTTTGTTCTTGTCGCCATTTTGCGTTTTTTAAACTAACAAAGCAACACTATAAAAGTTTATATATTTATTATCTAACCACATGAAACCAAACAGTTTTAATTAAGAATATATTTAATAGACTGATCAACTTGGTTTAAAATAAAGTTGTGTTTTTTCTTTAAAAAACGTGTCAGTAAAACAAACGCAATCATAAGGTGGGAGCTCTGTTTGAACAAGAACGCCAGGTAGATGAAAGAGCTGGACTTCAGTAAGTTTGATCTCATATGATATGTCCAACAAAACAAAACTGCTCTTTTCAAAACCAATTGAACCTCACATAAAAAAAAAAAAAAAGACATTGTCACATTTTCATAAAATGAAACGCATGACCCAAATAGTTGGTCTAAAAAGTTTTATGCCATCTGATCGGAAAGTAATTATCTCTGGAATACCATTATCAATTATCCCTATTTTGTCACCATTATTTAGGTAAATCCATGATCTACTTAGAAATGGACTTTATTTGTTCAAGATTTGTTTGTGTTCTTAAAGCATAGCTCCCATCCAGTGATTGCGTTTTTTTGTACTCACCAAGTAAACTGCGCCAATAAAGTATCTAAACACTTACAAATGGTCAGATTTATCGGAACCTGAAATAGTATACAAAAAATTAATTGTACGTTGCTATTCACCGTTAATTTCTGCACGTTTTGACACATCTTGTGTTGCGCTACGATGTTGTTTGGTGGATTTGTGGACACTTGAGTGGCTTAAGGTCGAATTTCAAAAGTTGCAAAAGCCCCTATTCACCCCAATTCCAAAAGGGAACTCACATAAGCATCACACTCAGACAAAATGAAGACAAAAGACACAAACTCGTTTCGTTTACATGACCATGAAATTAATTGCCGTATCTTTAACTCTAAAACTGCTGTTATCCTGTCCTCCATTCTTGTTGTGTCCTCCATCATTGTCCTGAGCGGCAAGGAGTCGTCTTCTCATACTCTCAATGAGACCTCTGATCTGTCCCTGGTCAATCCCCTGCCATTTCCTGATCAGGATGCGTTGCAAACCCCTCGAGAGTGGTGTCAGGCTTTATGGCTTTGTTCACTTTCTTCTTCTGCTGCAGAAGTCACCCTCGGACGGCCACTCCTTGGCAGGTCGTCCACGTTTCCCTGAGCTTGGTAGCGATTCCACCATTTACTGACCGTCGCTGGTGACGTTTTCACCTGATGAGCTGCAGCTCGCATCGACCTACCGGCTTCTATCAAACAAACGGTCCGTCCTCTTTCCTGTTTGGTCGTTTGAGCCATCTTTCCTGTTATCTTGAAACACCCGTTTGCTTACCATTGTTGTATGCCTCCCATCTTTGACCCCTTTGCTTGGTTACTGACAATTATTGCTGATGTTCATCGCAACCGATTTATCCAAAACGCGACCAAAAAAAATCATTTATAAAAGGCAGGCAAAAGAAACGCCGATCTTACTCGTCACAATACAACGATTTAGCTTGAATAGGGGCTTTTGCAACTTTTGAAATTCGACCTTAAGCCACTCAAGTGCCCGTAAATCCACCAAACAACATCGTAGCGCAACACAAGATGTGTCAAAATGTGCAGAAATTAACGGTGACTCGAAATGAATAATTATTTTTTGGCATACTGTTTCAGGTTCCGATATATCTGACCATTTGTAAGTGTTTAGATACTTTATTGGCGCAGTTTACATTAGTGTAAGATCATGGGTGAACTAAACTTTGTAGATTAGTGGTGCTACACATAAATTATGTCTGGGTGTTAATTAACCAGAAAACTTCCTTTACCCACTGAGGATAGAAAATTGTACAGTTTAATTTTATGAGAAAAAAAGTCTGAGTAAAATTTTCCACATTTATATGCATATAGTTTTGTATTGCTTAGTTTTTCTTCAAGTGTTGTCAGTCAGTGTTTCAGTGTGTATAAGGCTCAGGTGAATCCTTCAGCAGCTTTATCATGTATCTCAATGTGAGTTTATATAACGCCCAAGCAGGGCCCCATTTCATGGCTCTGCTTACCACTAATTCGCTAACGATCACCATTCTCGCTTACGTGCAAACGCTGAATTTCTCTGCTAGCTGTATAAGCGTAGAATGCCTAGTAACGTGGAGTACGCACGCACATGAGCCAAAAGTCTGTGCTAACCCGTGAAATAAGCTTGGCATAAGCACAGAATTCCCTACTTCCGTAAGCACTGATTCTTTGGTTACAGTAAAGCAGAGCCATGAAATGAAGCCCTGATTAGTGCCATTTAATTGGAGGATTGTGCGCCATGTAACAGCAACGTACCATTGCACCCTATGTCATTCATCCTACATTTTTCGCTCTATCCAATTTGCGAACTATATCATTGCATGCACGTGTCTTTGATAATGCAGCAGTACAATTACTGAAATTCAAATGCATGAAGTCACTCATGAATCCAATTCTGCCGAACTTGTCAAATTTTGCCTGAAATGTGTACAAGCCTTGTGCACTTACTTGTCAAGTTTTGCCTGAAATTGCTTGAAAATGTGTACAAGGCCTTGTGACTTTGTGACTTTGTGAAGCTTGCAAATTGGCACTCCTAATAACCAAAGTGACTTTATGGTATGCTTTTTTGTATTCATATTTTCTGTGTACATCGAAGTATATACTCCTCAGGAAGGGACCAATGAGCACGATGACCTTGAGCTACTTTGGGTATCATTGAAACTGGGTACCAAATCTTGGCTTCTACCAGACTGTTAACCCATGAGCACGATGACCTTGAGCTTCTTTGGGTATCATTGAAACTGGGTACCAAATCTTGGCTCCTACCAGGGCCCAATTTCATAGAGCTGCTTAACGGTAAGCACATTTTTTCGCTTAACGTAGCAAAAATAATTGCTTAAAACCATTCGGATTCCATGCTAAATGTACACGAGCTTAAGCACGTAAACAATCTGCGCGCGGAGATTTTAGATCGTTTGCTTAAGCAAAACAGAAGAAGGCAGTGTATTTTGCACTGTGCATGGCCTAGGGCTGCTTAACGGTAAGCAAATATGTTGGCTTAACGTAGCAACAAAAGTTGCTTAAGCGTAAACCTATTTCACCAGCGGTTGCTAGCTTAAGCACGTAAACAAACTGCACGCGAAACATTTTAGATCGTTTGCTTTAAGCGAAAAAGAAGAAGGTGCTGCTGACAAAACGGCGGGCAAAATAAATGCGGAGTGCACTCGAGTGGCGATACAAAAAAATTCATCACCTTCTGTGTCTGATATGTATTATTTGTAATGGTTCAAATTGCCCATCGAAAGGTTTACACACTAACTTGAAAGTAAACAAGAAGATAATACATTGTACAGCATGATTCTGAAGCATTTTAGACACTCGTTTCGCCGTGTCATGACATGTGTTTAAAATAAATCTGTTATTCTCAATAGCGATAATTGTTTTAATGTTGCTTAAAAAGTAAAGCATTTCATGGAATAATATTTCAAGTGAAGTCTTTCACCGTTACCTTCTGTAAACCCTTTAAGTTATTTGTTAATCTGTGAACTTTTAATTTTAGTTCTGTTCAGAAAGTGTCCAATGGCTTTAGAACAAGCAGTACACAGATCTAGGCAAAGGAGACTAAAGGAGAGCTACACCCACTAATGCCCTTCCCCCCCAAAAAAAAAAAAAAAAAAATAGACATGATTGCATTTGTGCACAAATGCAGAGCTGTTTCGTCAATAAAATGTTCTTATTTCTGAACTGAATTTGAATTTTTTTGTGTATTCAAAGCACTTTGCCCAATCTGGCATAAATAAAACAATAATTCAGATTATACCATGTTCAGTTATTTCAGATTATACCATGTTCAGTTATTTCAGATTATACCATGTTCAGTTATTTCAGATTATACCATGTTCAGTTATTTCAGATTATACCATGTTCAGTTATTTCAGATTATACCATGTTCAGTTATTTCAGATTATACCATGTTCAGTTATTTCAGATTATACCATGTTCAGTTATTTCAGATTATACCATGTTCAGTTATTTCAGATTATACCATGTTCAGTTATTTCAGATTATACCATGTTCAGTTAGCAATTGATGACTTAGATGCACAAACTATTCAGATTATACCATGTTCAGTTAGCAATTGATGACTTAGATGCACAAACTTTAAAAAATCATAAAAAATCATGTGATGACGTCATGACTACATTTCACAATTCACAAGAAGTTGCCAATATCTAACAACCTACTAAGTTTGAACATGATCGCAATATTACTTCGGGAGTTATAATAGTTCAAAAAGTGCTCCTTTAAGGCCGCGTCACGTGACCCCTGATGATGTAATTGATCTGAAACTTCACACATATGATGCCTGCCTGACAGTAAACGTGTGTGTAAAATTTTAAGTGATTACAAAAAACTTCACCACAGACATGTTCAAAAAGAGTTTTTAACCTGCCGCTAGAGGGCGCTGTTGCAATGTGTGACGTCATTAATATTGCCAGACACTAACATCGTTGAAAGCAACTCTTTTTTTTTGCCACTTTTGAATTAGAGGCCACTTCCGGTTACGACCGGAAGTAGAGGTCATGTGAGGTCACCCACACAAAACAAAATGGAGACCTAATTTATCCCTACCCAATCCCGCAACCAGAAACCTACTGTCTCTTTTGGCTGATTTGATATAGATTTTCAAAGATTAAAATAAAAAACCTTTAAGATGACGTCACGTGACCGGTGATGACGTCATCATAACATCATTGCTTTAGGATCAACATTGCATCATTACCTTCGATCCCTGAAAGTTTCAATGCAATTGCTCTCTAGGAACTATGCAAAAAATAATAATAATAATAACAAAAACTTTTACAAAAACAAGAGCTGTTTCGCTGCGCTTCGCTACTAAACAGCTAAAAACATCCAATCAAGATTGGCTGTTTGGATCTGTTTGTGTGTTTGAACAAAATAAAAATTACAAAAACCACAATTAAGGTCCATCACCAATCGTTTAATCAATCCAAGTGCGTGGAAGTTAATTCAACATTATTAAACATTCAACATTTGATATTTAAAAAAATTGATTTTGTCCTTCAAACTCTTAATAGTAAATACATACACATAATAAGAGATGTCAAATTTGCATCCGGGATAAAGAATATTAATTTTGGTTTTTACCCAAACACATACACATAACCTGGAACAAATTTCCTCGCCCTACGCTTTGCAGGAATATTATGATGTGACAATTCCAGTTTATTTTGTGGCTTGAAGGGAATTTTAATATCCTAACAGAGAATAACATTCTAAACACAACCAACAAACCCAAACCCTGGGCCCAATTTCATAAGGCTGCTTAGCGACTGATTTTATGGTTACTGTGCGATTTCCATTTCATAGCGCTAGTAACGGTAAGCACTGCTAATGCACATGAAAAGACATGCTAACCTTCTGATGCTTAACGCACATGGATACATGTGTTCACTTGCACAAAAGTAAATTTTTCTGCTACAGTACAAAAATGTGCTTGCCGTTAGGCAGCGCTATGAAATTGGGTACAGGTGTGTGGGGCAATTACTGATGGTATGTCATATCCTGGAAAACCGAAGCAGAACACAAATGTCTCAAAAAGGAGCAACTAGTTAGCTTAAACAATTTAATAATGTCCAATATTGACGTAAGACCAATCAGAACAGAACGCTATCTGCCGTGTAACTTTACAACTGCATGTATAAGTAAAAAATACATTACAACATTATTTCAATTAACACAAAATACATTAAATGTAAAATATATATATCCTCCATAATATAATATGATTGAATTGTCTTTGTGATGAGTTTTACATTTTACAAAAAATTAGAACAATGTAGCCTTGAAGTCAAATCATTAAATGAAGAGAAACTCATTAATGCATTGGTCACAACAGGTCATGTCATCGACAATAGCATTCAATCATTTTCAACGGAAAGCTTTTCTGTACAATTTAACCGTAGCCCAACTATGGTTATTTATACCATTGCTTTTACCAACTCTCCAGTGCTTTGGGCCGCTGCTACTATGGGCATATTGGTGCGTTCCAGTGCTGCTACATGCTGGTACTATGGGCGAAGCGGACTCTGCAAACTAGTGCTATGGGCGTATTGGCAAAGCTGGTGCTGCTGGTACGTCTACCCCCCCCCCCCCCCCCCCCCCCCCCCCCCCCGAGGGACTTGAGTGACCAGAAGAGCAACCTATTTCCCGAGGCTGAAGGCTGAGGGAAATAGGCCCCTCTATTGGTCACTCACAGGCCCGAGGGGAAATAGACGTACACTCGTTACCTATCTGCCAGTCGATATGTGTTTTATAACACAGCTCGGTCTTAAATGTGAAATAACAGAAATCTGGAAAAGGAAGCTTTGTGTTTGCTGTTCACGATTCAAGTCAAGAGAGGGCGCTGTAACCGGCACTCTTTTTTAAGACTAATGCCCACTCGAGAACTTGTTCCCGCACACACGCGCGCGCGATGACTAGACTATATTAGTTCATCCCACGTGACCGTGTTTCCGCCAACCAGAATACAGAACAAGCAAGAGGTGTGTTATAAATTATCTTAATATTTGAACTATACCTGCCAGTCACTTATCACACTAGAATTGGCATTTTTGTATTTACTTTAACAGTCAATAGATTTTATACTATTAATATTTCCCAATACATTTAAAGGCACAGTACAATCAATTTGTCAAAAAAGTACTTTGTTTTAATATTTTTATAAAAGAAATATGTACAATAGTCGAAGCATTTGGATATAAAAAGCTACAGTTAACTACTCTCACATTTTGGCAGTACACTTAAAAAATGTTAAATTTAATATTGTTTAAAATGAGGTAAGAGTAAAATTTTAATGTAACGAGTTTTAAATAGAACATGAATAATTGGCAATTTATCAACAGTATATTACTCTCCACAGCTCAACATCACTTTATAAAGAAATAGAAAAATGTATTTACATATATTTTACAGTGTTGAAGGATTTTTGTACTCTTTAGTTTTGACTCCATAAAATAGCTGCATTAGCTTGCAAAGTAAAAGGGAAATCATCCAAATTCAGGGCATGTTTGTAAGGATCATTTATAATCTACTTTTAAAACATCTTTCTAGCCATATCAGTTTGATAACAAACGGTTTCAAACTTTTTTCATGGACCAACTCAACTGATCCAAGGCAACCAATGAGTGCGTCCTGTGTGTGCGATTTCATTGTGAGACCATTTTTATGGATGCACGTATGCATTTTTTTTGGCCATCAGTTGATGTTATGAACAATGACTAATAAAACTTGTAGAAACGATCTATGTGCAATGACACACAGACTATTAGGCAAGTAGACATGGAAATATTGAAGACTTTTGTCTTTGTTACAGATAGATCCTCAGTAGTGACCATTTTAAAATTGTTATTTTATTCCATCATAAACAAAAAAACTGCCAATCTCAAATACATTTTTTTTAAATTAAGCAAAAAAGAGAAGGCAATTTGTGGAAAGCACTTTGAAAATTAGTCTGAACGTTTGGAGATGCTGACCCTGCAGGGCAATCAACACACCAAAACCCAATCCTAACAGGGTTTAACATTCTGTAGCCATTCATTGTATATACATAAACAATACTAAAAATGATTCTCACTGTTATAACTGGATTTCAATTAACGTGTATCCCTACTAGGCTTCCATAAGATGCCTCCACACTAAAGACCATCTTTCCTATACATTTCATTACGTTGTGCTTGAGGATTGTTAAACTTTACATCATTCAGACCATCATAGTAATGTCAAACATCAATTTACTGCCTAAATTTAAACCATTTCAACAGGCATGAATGGATGATTAGCAATTCATTGTATTCCAATTCAAACATAGACTTGGATATTGAATCCAGTACTTTACAGTGGCCCTGTAGCAATGTAGAGACTTGATAGATACACGTATTTATTACAAAAAAGCCTACAGAGTATTGAACAACAGGCAGCGCACCTGCATTGCAAGTCTATTTGGAGGATTGTACGTGTGTACAAGGATGGTACACGTGTTTACGCGTAAACACGTGTACCATCCTTTTGTGTATATCTTGACCCCATAGAGACGCCCTGCGTGTTGTGGGTCTATAGATGCAATAGACGCCATCTTTACAGGCAAATTGCATTTCGGCTTGCAGGTGCGTCAAGCGCTTAGTTTGTTAATGAAACAACACTGCTTAGTAACCAATCAGGCAATGAGTTTTGTGAAATCTGCGCAAAACGCATGGCTGCAAAACGCATGGCCGTAAAGGTGGTTGATTTACGTCATGTGGGAACTTAACGCCCCACATTATAACCTGGAAACAGCTCCTTCAATATGACTTGTAGTTCTTTGTTGAATACCATACTATAGCCTTTACCCAAGTCATAACGACAGTAAGGACATTGGCAAACATCGGCTTTGAATGATCGCTGAAGACAAGACTGCAAAGAAATCCACATAAATATACAGTTATCGATGGTTTGCTAAAACTAAAAAGCATATCAGACATCAAATGGTTCAAATAATTAAACACTGACCAGTAAAAATCATTTTTATTTTAGTAACGACAATGCATTGCCAAATCACGCTCGTGTGTACAAAAAACGCAATCTACAATGTTTGCACAATCTTCAGATTGCACGCGGTTTATCAGAACCATCAATTTGAGCTGCCGTACAAACAAAACGCAAATTTACCGATTGCGCATGCTTTTGTTCTCCCAGCAGGTTCAGCTAAAATTCGGCAGACGCAAAACGCTTATTGCACACAAGTTTTTCCCGATTCGTTTAGCAAATTTGTTAAATGCGCTCCACTACTAGCGAACAGGCAGAAGAAGTGAGCGGAGGATTTTGGACATCATTTTTAGTCAATTTTTTTTTTTTTTTTTGGAAGGAAATAATCTGACACAATCGTACCTTCACAATAACCATAAACATCTCCTGTGTACCTCATGTGAGTTTTAATTATTCTAAAGAGGTTTTTGAACACTTTTTGTCAACAATTAAATCTCTGCAATTTTTTCTTATTTTTTTTTTTTTAAACTTGGGCGGCGATTTCGAAAGGCCTTCTAAAACTGGCAAAATTTTTTTCCAGGTGGGGGGGGGGGGGAACTTTGACAAATCTCACGCATAGCTGGCCTCTGGACTTGGCATCTCTGACATATGTTTATTGCTCCATGGTATTGTTGGTCACATAATGCGCAGTTGTTTGGGGGTTTTGCGGGTTGATTTCAAGAAAGGCTTGAAAGCAATCATGTGTTAAACCATTGAGTGGTTAAACAAAGTCGCGGTTGTTTTTGCTGCTTTTAAAAATATTTTTTTTATGAATTTTTTTTTCTCACAAAAAAGACGCCGGCAACCGACCGGCATACCCATAATAATATTGTCAAGAATCACCGTAAATCTCGTAGGCTTCTCTTCATGGATGTTGCAACTATCTTGATGTTGACTTTTTGTTGGGTTTTTTTCTGGACGAAAGTGGGAAGATTTTGGGAACTTCGGTATGATGTCTTATATTTATGAATACTTATTAAAACTACAATAATAGGCAATGTTTAAACATGATAAAATAACTAAACCGTAAAACTCATAGGCTTCTCTTCATGGATATTGCAACTATCTTGATGTTGACTTTTTGTTGATGTGGACGAAAGTGGGAAGATTTTGGGAACTTCGGTATGATGTCAGGGGTTTCCCTTAACTTTTTTTTTCAATCGCCCGCCGGGCGAGTCAACCACAATTCTCGATCGCCCGCAGGTTTTTTCAGTAGCCCGCATGTATTTATACACAAAATTTTTCAAAAAAAAAGCAAAAACGAAAATGAAGTTAAAATTGTTTTGGGTTTTTTTTTTAGGATTTTATATCTGAATTTTAACCTTAAACTATCGCTTTTCCATCAACAACAACTTTAATGACTTCATGGTTAGGGGGTCGGTTGATTTGAACATGTTTTTGAACTCCGTTTGCAACAAAATCTTCATGAATCAACGATCAGTCAACAACGCACATCGAGAAATAATTCAATGAACTTTGCCTCGCAACACCCTGTGTTGGCAAAAGTTGTCCATGTTATTGGAATTCCTCCAAGTCTGTACATTGTGCACAGTCTGCAGGCATTATGCACAACGTGCGGCAATTATTTACTCCATTCGCGAACGTGTATTGCATTGAAGTCTAGTCAAGAACATCATGAATATGGAATTATCAACAGCCATCAACGGCCAATCACAGCGTGCAGAGTGTTGGTCAGAATGGACTTTGGACGACTGTGTGTGTGTTGTGTATGTGCTGTGCATACTACATGGACGTACCAGTGGGCGACCGTGTACATGTACTGTAAGGATACTCGGCACCATGTGGTTTGTGCATCGAGTTTTCAATTAATTGTACTTGTTTTCTGAAACGACCAACAGCAATTCCGGTCCTGATCACGGCAAAATTAAATCTAGCAAGTATCTAGAATTGTCAAACTTACTAGTTTAAAAGCTTTAGTAAAAGTTTTCTGTGGGATTTTGCCACTGAACCCTCATTTATATGTGAAAAGAAATAATTATTTGACTCGCTCGGCGGGCTAGTGAGAAAGGGTTTTCACTCGCCCGCCGCTATTTTCACTCGCATTTGGCGACCGGGCGACTGCTAATTTCGAACCCTGGATGTCTTATATTTATGAATACTTATTAAAACTACAATAACAGGCCATGTTTAAACATGATAAAATAACTAAAGCGATCACACGTAACCCTCCCCACCGTAGATTTGAAGACAAAACATAAACAGTTGATGATATTTTAACAGTCGGTTTTAAAGTGTGTTTTTTTTATATAGTAAAACACTAACTTTTTTTAACAAAAAGTTCTTATTACATAGGAATACTTCGATGTCGAGTGCTTACAATAAACCATGGACTAAAAAACTACCAAAATAAAGATCATATTAAATTTTCCAATTTGCTCTGACAAATAATCTGACCTGTTTTTAAATTAATTTTAATAATATTACATTTTTAAAGAAAAAAATTCTCTCAAATTAATGAGCCCCCTTAACAGCACAATAACTTGGTACACATAAATAAAGTATGGCTTCCAGTGCAGTTAAGTTGACTTTGCCATTCATGATGAATTTTGAAATAGCGACGATCGGAAATCGAGCAGTTGGTATACAACAGTATACTATTAGTTTAAAATAAAATTGACGGACCAGTCAAAAACCTGGCGGACCAGTGAAAAATTAAGCCAATTGGTCCTTCTGGCCAACCCCTGTAGGTTATTTGTAAATCTGTGAACTTTTTTTTTTCCTGTACCAAAAGGGTCCAATGGCTTTAAGTAAAGCGACTTACCTTGCAGATATTATGCTGACATGGCATAGTGATTGGATGATATACAACTTCCTGGCAACATATGCAAGTAAACGCATCTTCAACTGCACTCAACAATTTCTGAGAACAAAACGTAAAAGAATTCAGTAGTACATCAAATTTGTAGGAAAAAACCAATTCCCAAAGAAAGTTAAGGCGATCCTTTTGGTTGACAGGTGGTCACATGATGATTTCTTTCCTAGTATTAAAAAAACAATCCTAGTATTAAAGACACTGGACACTATTGGTAATCGTCAAAGACCAGTCTTCTCACTAGGTGCATCTCAATATATGCACAAAATAACAAACCTGTGCAAATTTGAGCTCAATTGGTCGTCGAAGTTGCGAGATAATAATGAAAGAAAAAACACCCTTGTCACACGAAGTTGTGTGCGTTAAGATGGTTGATTTCGAGACCTCAAGTTCTAAATTTGAGGTCTCGAAATCAAATTCAAATATTTTATTGCGAAATTACTTAACAAAAACCACGCTACTTCAGAGGGAGCTGTTTCTCACAATGTTTTATACTATCAACAGCTCTCCATTACTCGTTGCCAAGTAAGGTTTTATGCTAACAGTTATCTTGAGTAATTACCAATAGTGTCCACTGCCTTTAAATGAATCTAGCCAACATACCTTGCCTGTTTGGATCTCCTGGGCTACCTCTTCCCACACCTTCTTGTTGGTTTCATCACAATCAATCAGTTTCTGGATGTCACTCGGAATTGTCACCTTGGATTTCTTGGGCGTTGATTTGGCAGTATCTTCTTCAGTTTCTACACAATCATAAAATAAATCAATTCTGGTTTATTTATTAACCGCACTGGCAGCCAAGCAGGTCAAAATGTACATTTACATTTTACATAAGTAAAAGAAGTTCATATCTGTAAAAAACTATATATATACTAGATGTAATTCTTTAATAAATTGCAAGAAAAACCCACAAAATGAAAATACAAGAAGCTGGAACCAACACTGGAGGCCAAGCAGGCCGAAAAGTAAGTATAGTTCATATAGGAAAAGATATATATCAATTGTTTATACAAGAAAAACCACAACAGCAAATACGTAAAGCTCAAACAGACAAAGAAAAGCTACATGTGAATGGCACTGAAAAAGATATAGACAAAATACCTAGAAATGCACAGCATAAGTATGGTTCTCATAGGAAACAATTTAGTTTAGGGCAAACTAGGATAATGTAAGGAATCATGGACATCTTGTACTTATCTATACCGTAATTTTCGGATTATAAACCGCGGTTTATACGTTGACTTTGACATTTTTTTGAACTCCTGCGGTTTATTCTCCGGGCGGCTTGTAAGCCGACGTATAAATATTTAAGAGAAAAAACGACATTTTTAAAAAGAAAGATCGTTTGTAAAATATTCTAAATAATGTTTTTTTTTTTTCTTAAACGAGAACAAAAACCTGCCTGTGTGATGACAAAAACCTGTTGAAAATCCCACCACAATTGTATTCCATGTTTCCTTTGTAAAACCATGGTAAAACGTTTATCAACCGCCCTCAGCTAGCTAGCTCCCCCTCTCAGCGCAACTCGGTTTAGACTAGACTGGTGCCCATCTATTTATCCGAGCGATCTCTACATGCTGACTTCAGACATTGAAGCTATACTCGTGTCTCAGCGAAATAGACTCGTCCCCTGTCTATTTTTCCCACGATCTTTATATACTGACGTCAGACATCCAGGCTACACTCGTGTCAGTCAGCGGTTTCTGGAATGGACGTACGCAAAGAACTATGCCGCTCCGGGGGGATCAAACAAAACGTTTTCAACCTGCCCCGATTGTTGAGTCCAGTAACATTGGGAATTTTATTTCCAGGCGGCGTAAATGCGAGGGCGTAGCGCATTCCGTCGGCGAACATCGCTCAATACGGTGCCACCAACATCTGTTGTGCAATCTCGAGATTGAGCAGCGCAATTAATAGATTGCTAGCTTTACGAACTCGCATGTGTGTACATGTGCTTAATGTGCACGCTGCATGATACATTACTACATACACACATACACACACGCTACGTCCGTCCGCCCGTCCGTCGTTGCAATAATCTGTTGTGTGGATCCTCGTTGTGGGACTACAATAAAAGGGAGGGAGAAACACCGGCCAACCACCCTACTTTAATTCCCTTATTGAAAGACCCATTTCAACCTTATTTCCCGTCTACTCCGATGTTTAATAAAAGTGAATCCCCTGTCCTTGTGATTACGCAAACAATAAGGAAGCGCATTTTGTTTCATTACTACCGCTATACAATAAAAGTGAGGGAAAAACTTTAGCCGTCCCCATTGTTATTTCTTTAATATTTTATAAAGGAATTTTGCATGTTTAAAAAATGTTCCTATATACATTGTAAACAGAAACAACAGTCATATACAATACTCTCGTTTGTGTTGTGGTAGCCCTGAAAAGGACCGTCTGAAGTTAATTTTTATTGCAAGCAACACGAACTCACTTACCTACAAATAAAATAGGATTAAACTTTGTCAACTTTTTAAATTGTTATTGGATTTTTTCAGTATCACAATAATAAACGTATTTTCAGTTGTAACTTTCATCAATAATTATCCAACACAAACAATTATGTGGTCCCGCAAAGGGGGTGCTGCCAGCCTACAAAAAGAATGGTATCCTATAATAGATCATTTCAATTATGATCAATAGTGTAAACTTCAATACATTTCCACTTTAATTACGACGCAACTCCCACATTGCGGCAACTATACAAGACTGACTGATGTGCCGCCCGCCTGTCACTGCACATCGCCACAAAGAGAACCGCAAACAAGCACGGCCCCTAAGTGTTCATGCATGCGGTGATTGGCCGTTTGATGATTGGCCGTTGTTGATTGGCCGGTGATAGTTCCATTCATAAAATCTTGGCTAGACTTCGGACGGATCGAGTAGAGCGGCTGCCCATTGTACAACGTACAACGTCTGACCCACGCTTTGAGGCTCGGGGCCCAGTCTAATCAAACGTGAACAACTTTTGTCAACAGAGGGCGATGCGATGCAGGGCAAAGTTCAACTATTTCTCGGTGTGCGTTGTCGACCGATCTTTGATTCACGGAGAGTTTGTGGCCAAAGAAGTTCACAAAACATGGCCAACACAACCGATCATCAAATCTCAAATTCTTGAAAGGGGTTGTTGATGAAAACAAAATATAACTCGGGACTGATAGTGTGAGATAAAAAATCACCCGTAACGCGGCAGGTTTGCATACTTCACTTCCGTGTTTTGAGGTTAGTTTTGTCATGTTTTTTTTTTTAATTTTGATCGCGGTTTATACGCCGCGCGGCATATACGCCGACATCTAAATATTTTATTGTATATTTTGAGGAAGTGCGGTTTATACGCCGCGCGGTTTATAATCCGAAAATTACGGTACGCATTAAACATATTACTACATACTCCTTATACATGAAAAACAATGGGGGTGAATACTCATCTTATGTACAGTCTATGACAAGTGTTTATCATTGTTATTTACAATATACACAACAAGGCATGTTTAAAGCATCTAGACACCTTTGCCTTTTGTCAAAGACCAGTCTTCTCACTTGGTGCATGGAGGAAGGAAGAGAAGGAGCTCGAACGACCCGCCAAACAGCAGAGTAAAGCCCGTTTTATACTTCATGCAAATGCAAATGCGAACGCGAAGCCAATGTTGACGTCACAAATTCACGTCGAATAATTCGCAGCAATTGCCCTCTGCTCTACTCACCTGCGAGACAAGAATTGTGAATATACACTTCTTCATTTACCGTTTGTGGTGTTTACATGGAAATATCATAGCATATTTTTACATTTTTAGCCACTTTCCTGTCACTAGCGGTGGTTCAAAATTTGGGTATTAGCACAAGAGGGTGGTTGGTATTCAATTGTGTTTTTCGATTTTATCAGGTCTCCAAAAAGTAGTTTTTTCTTTATTATATCCATACGACACCATAGTTGCGTGAAGAACCAAGTGCGCACGCGCAAACTTACAGACGCCAGGTCGCCCACTGTTTGTATAAGGTACGTGGGTGATTACAAGGTGTCGTTTAAGAAACCGCAGTACCACAGGTTCGGCTTTTGAAGTCCCTTCGTTCGAGCTCCTTCTCTTCCTTCCTCCATGCTTGCTGTACCTCAACATACCATTGATAGCAGTTTTACATTTTCATTACAAAATATGCCGACATTTTGTTGTTAGCAGCAATGCCTCTTACCTTTTCTTTTTCTCTTTTGACCTTTGCCCTTGTTTTGACCTTTCTTGACCGATTTGACCTCCTCTTCACTACCAGAATCTTTACCTCCGTTTCGTTCTTTCTCTTTGGTGGCCATTGCTTCAAGGTAACCATCCGGATACTATCAAATATATCAAAATATATCAAAAACAAATGTCAATATTTAAAGTTTAGACATGCAAGGTCAAGTTACAAACCTAGGCCAAATAATCCAATTTCACAAACTAGTCATAAGTGCAGATGTTTTACACAAAGAACTACATCAGGGTATCTGCACATTTCAAAAAGTTAAATTAAAGACCTTTTTAGACCCTTAAACAAAAAGTGGGGGAAAACAGGGTAGAAATAGCTAATCCTGCTTACACCTATTACTTTTTGACATTCAGCATAACTTGTTTTTTATTACATGCTTCATCCATTTCTTGTAAGGGAGGGATTTTTTATTGGTCTTATGGTTCTTAATGCCTTCAATTTGGGAAAATCAATTTAATACTTTGTAACGCTTCTTAAGGCCTTCACCTTGGATAGTTTAATTTCAGACACGTTAATACCTTTTAAGGATCTGTAAAAAAAAACCTGTACACGAACAGGTTTGGGGCTAACCCAACAAATCAAAAGGCCGACAACGCACAATTACTATTAAAGCCCGGTCCATACTTTCTGAAAATGCGAATGCGATACAAATTTTGATGTCACACATTGGCAATTTAGTAATTTGCATCAGTTGCAATGTACCCAACTTGTGAACATTGGCTGTGAAAACAGGGCTGTGACGCCCTAATTCAGATGGCATTCGCAGTCGCAGGAAGTATGAAACAGGCTTAAGTTCTCCCATATTTGGTTATTTTACTTTTCAATTCTCATTTCGACACAAACGGAAAATATGTTCTCAGAAGGAAAATTAGATTGAGTGACATTACCTCCATGACAAGACCAAGTGCTTTGATTTTCTTCTGTCCTTGTTTAGTCCATGGAGCATGCTGAGGGTCATCTCTACGTAGTAAATACCTCCATACTAAGAACCCACTTCTCCCTGTCTCAGGCCAAAACTTCACAACCTACAAAAGGAATCAAACAAATACATACATTGCTCTGTTACTTTGAAAGATGATGAAAATAATGAAACAGATCAAGAAGCAGTTTTAAAATGAAAAACTGAAATAGAATCCATGCAATAAGCCATTTGGGAGTTAGATTTGAATAATGTCTGGTACAATGCCTTGCTTAGGCAAAAGTTACAGCTTAAATTGGAGTTCCTCAGACTATATGGACAGTTGTTATGTCAAAATGGTTTGGGGCAATCTTTTGTATAGCAAACTCCAGATGAGCAAACATGGGTGTTCACCGTCTTTTAATTAACTAAGCAAAAGCTTGCCCTGAATCATGGGACATAGAAACCGTCTTTATAGTCTGAGAAACTAAAATTTAAGCAGTTACTTGTTATCCAGCAAGTCATTGTACCAGACATTACTCAAATCAAACATGGGAATGGCTTATGTGATGCACAATAAATATTGTTATACCTGGGTAACAAATTGTGAAGTTTTGTTAGTCAAGAACAAATCATTTGATATAACACAAAGATGCATGTTACATGGCTCGGGGGTCGGGTATCATGAAAAGTAATGTACACAGGTGTACATCACCTTGATCGTGTCCACCGTTGGTCAATTTCCAGCGCTGTGTACGAAACACCCGCGGGATCGAGGGAACAGTGAAGAATTGTTTCTTATTTGAGAAACTGTTCGTCTGCTAATTAAACTATGCATTACTCCATCATAATAATGTTTGAAGATGACAACAGAACTTCAAGAAGAGGAATAACAATGTTACAAAGGTATAACAAAACGGTGGCAAATGGCACCCACGCGTGTACAAAACGCCATGGATCCCGTCACAGCATGCAACAGTTGTATAGTGTTTGCAGAGTTAGAAAAGTGTACCTTGTAAAGACCATCATAGCGATTGCCTTCTTCTGGGGCATACTTGGAATGTTTTCGCCCCTTAGAGTTCCTGATGACTCGCACTGCTTTTCCTGCACGCCAATCTTTTGCTTCATTACCTTTCTTGGAATCTAATGGAGCGTTGCAGTTTCTGGCAAGAGCCCTAAACGGTAGAAATATACAATGACTGGGTTTAAGAAAAACTACTAGCTGCAGATCTGGCTTCAATCTGGGCCCAATTTCATAGAGCAGCTTAGCAGCCAATTTTTGTTATACACAAAAAGGCATATTAACCTTCTGGTTCGTACTGCACGAAAACAAATGACATCACAATGGAAATCCATGGTGAACGCCCTAATAAATATGGCCGCCTTATTTTTCTGCTAACCTCTGAAATATGCTTGCACCTTAGCATAATTTTTCTGCTACAGTTAGCCCAAAATGTTGCTTTCCGTTAAAAGCAGCGCTATGAAATTGGGCCCTGGCTTTTGATCTATAGATTGCTATGCCATGACTAATTCCTTATACAGTATCTTCACTTACATGTTCATTGTAGTGAGCTTTTGATCCATAGATTGCTATTCCATGACTAATTCCTTATACAGTATCTTCACTTACATGTTCATTGTAGTGAGCTTTTGATCCATAGATTGCTATTCCATGACTAATTCCTTATACAGTATCTTCACATACATGTTCATCGTAGTGTGCTTTTGATCCATAGATTGCTATTCCATGACTAATTCCTTATACAGTATCTTCACTTACATGTTCATCTTAGTGAGCTTTGATCCATAGATTGCTATTCCATGACTAATTCCTTATTAACAGTATCTTCTAGGCCTTGGCAACTAGTGAAATTTACTACACGACTAGTCGCACCTCAAACATTCACCACGACGACAACAGTCACAACCAATTTTTATTTCTCAAGATGCATTGTGGCAGTGTTTGCCGCAAGCGCTATATTTATAGTAAATTCAAGCTGAGAGGATTGGAGGATTGTTTCACTGATGTCTGATTGTAGTTTGTAGTTAAGTTATGTTGTCATAAATGGTCGTGACCAACACAATTGGTTCATAAAACAGGCAGTCGCGACTAATTTTTAAGTAGTCATGATTTTAGTTATACAACTACTTACTTTTGTAGTAGTTGTGTCAGCACGATTAACAGAGTAGTTGGAAAACGGTAGTCACAACTCGACTAATGATTTAATAGTCGCGACTACGACACAAGCCGCATTAGTCGCCCAGGCCTAGCATCTTTACTTACGAGTTCATCTTAGTGAGCTTTTGATCCATGGATTGTTCAGCTGTCCTTTTATTGCCAGAGAGGTCACGACCTCCACTACCAGTGTACAGAAACTCTTCACCTCTATCCTGCACAACAAATCAGATATAATCACAAAAGACTATTACAAGGTGGGCTATGTCACCTCATTATTAGACATGTATCTTGTACATAAAGACACTGGACACTATTGGTAATTACTCAAAATAATTGTTAGCATAAAAACTTACTTGGTAACGAGCAATGGAAAGCTGTTGATAGTATAAAACATTGTGAGAAACGGCTCCCTCTGAAGTAACGCAGTTTTTGAGAAAGAAGTAATTTCTCACTAAAATATTTGAATTAAATTCGAGACCTCAGCTTAGGTCTCGAATTCAAGCATCTGAAAGCACACGGCTTGTGCGAGAAGGGTGTTTTTTCTTCAATTATATTCTAGCAAACTCATTTCTTTGTGAAAGCCTTAGTTCACATGAATGTTACCTCTTTGTGAAAGCCTTTTTATGAAAGCCTCATAACAAATTGATAAATAGCCCAGACAGTTTGGCCATTCCTATTATTGGTCTAGGTGTTTAAGCTGTGGTCGTGGGATAAGGTACTCCCCTTCGGCTTGGGCCTTTATCGCACGGCCAAGACTCTGCCGACTCTGCCGGTGGCTACCCTTTTCAGGGATGCCAGTGACTCTTCCTTCACAGCCTGAAAAAATATTTGCTGCGAAGGAATGTGACCCCCCCCCTACTCAGACCCAAAAATATAAACATAAAGAAAGAAGAATTTCTGACCCCCCCCCCCCCCCCCACAACAGCAGACAAAGTCTGATTTTCGTCTCGAATATCTGTTTTTTATTTTTCACAAGATTCAAAGTCACCTGGAAAGATTTTTTTTTTCTTCAAACATTAGAGTATTTGTTTCTGAACAATAAAATAATTTTTGGAGTAATTGTTTTTAACGATTTATATGTTTACAAAAATAAGTAAAGTTGTTTCCGCCTACATGGGGAAAAAAAAAATTTCCCCTCTCTGCTCCTAATAACAATCTGTCTTCGCCAACAACCATGTTATGGTTTTGCGACTTAAGGATCGGTTGTAAAAAACTTAGCAATTAAATGTTCAATCACAAAGATGACCCATCAAAGCACATTGGGAAAACGGGTCTAAATACTTACCGTCAACTTGCTTGGTGCCGCCAACTCGCCAGCAACTCCTCCAAAATAAATTTAAAATCCACAAAAGATGCATAAAACTTTAAAGTATTAGCCTAAAGAGCGTTTGAAAAGTTACATTTCAGTTCTATTAATTTATTTTTTTGTGAATTTTGGTTTCTTTAAAGCCATTATACACTTTCGGCACAGAAAAAAAAATAACTTATAGGGTTTACAGAAGGTAATGGTGAAAGTCTTCTCTTGAAATATTATTCCATGAAAACAAGGGTGGTTTTTCCCTGTTATTTTCTCCCGACTCCGATGACCGATTGAGCCTAAATTTTCACAGGTTTGTCATTTTTTATATCAGTTGTGATACACGAAGTGTGGGCCTTACTGTTTACAGAAAGTGTAATGGCTTTAAGCTACAAAGCCGTCTGCGGCCATTTTGCATTTTCACAGAGCCTTTGTACAACCTCGACAACAGAGGGCGCTTTCCTGCATTTGGAATAGTCTTGGCTCAAGGTGTCATTGATTGGTACTGCATGTGTAGTATGCACTGCACTTTATGTTAATTGATCGCTGACGCGGTGGGTAAAGACTAGTTCATACCTGCCATCTGTGTGTGGTTCAGTTGTTGAGTTGACGGCGAGTTGACGGCACATATTATTTTCTCCGGCCAGATGAATAGGAGCGCCGGAAATCTGTTTTCAATAAATACATTTTCTCCGGCCAGATGAAATACCGAGCACCGGAAATCTGATTTCAATAAAATATATTTTCTATGGCCAGATGAAATACGGAAATATTTTTTCAAAAAATATTTCTTTTTCCGGCCTGATGAAACACGGAGCGCCGGAAAAACTCGGGAGAAAATTTGAAAAAGCCGGAATTCCGGCAATAGCCAGAAAACTGCATCCCTGCCTTTTATTCCCTTATTAATCATCTTTCCAACTCACCTCGTCATCTTCATAACCTCCTGCTAAGACAATGGAATAAGCTCCTTCAATCTCTCGGCCATGAATACCAGCAACATGAGGGCGATGTACTCCTGCTTCACTCACCTACATTAACAATGCACACAAAACTATTCTCAGTTTCCAACCTCGTCAAAGTTTGATACAATCATCATGGAAGTGCACCTGTACATAGTTTATCCAATATCGGCCCTGTTAAAGGCAGTAGACACTATTGATAACTACTCAAAATAATTATAAGCATAAAAGCTAAATTGGTAATGAGTAATGGGGAGAGGTTGATCGTATAAAACATTGTGAGAAACAGCTCCCTCTGAAATAACGTAGTTTTCGAGAAAGATGTAGCATTCCCCGAATTTGATTTCGAGACCTCAGAATTAGATTTTGAGGTCTCGAAATCAAGCATCTGAAAGCACACAACTTCAGGTGACAAGGCTGTTTTTTCTTACATTATTATCTCCTAACTTTGACGACCACTTGAGTTCAAATTTGCACAGGTTTGTTATTTTGTGCATATGTTGAGATACACCAAGTGAGAAGACTGGTCTTTTTACAATTACCAGTGTCCAGTGTCTTTAAGTCTATGTGCACCATAGTCACATACCATCATCTTTTTCCATCTATTAAATTGTGGCAGTACCCGCTGCTAAAACATAGGATTCAAAATGCCTCTAGCTTCCTGGCAATTTCGGTAGTCTAGTTGGTATGACACTGCTCTAGAATCGCAAAGGTCGTGGGTTCGAATCCCACCCGAGCAATATGGCTGTGATTTTGTTCACAGATCTTGGATAAGTACCAAGTATACAGTGCCAACACACATCGGTGTATATGGGTACAACCAACATGAATAACCAGTAAACCTGTTTGAAAAAATCAGAGTACGTTCAAGAAATCTAAGATATGTAAAACGGTTACTAAGCTTCTATTTTATAGCATTAATGCGAAAGTGCTATTGTAGCAGTATGCCATAAGCAGACTGACTCAAGTCTAGTGTTTACTTCCCATAATGCATTGTATCACCTTATAACATGGCCGCCCGCATGTAACAGTCAACTCTCATTATCTGGAATAAAGCTTTACTTATAATCATAACCTACGAAGTTGTATCTTCTTACATGGTGTCAGAGTAAACCACAATGGCCACTTTTGGATCGTAAGTTCTTCATCAAAAAGGAAATGTAGTTGATGTACACGGACCGCCTTGGCGAATATTTTACGGCCAACAACATAACGGGCAATCCTAAACTCCGTCGTTGGATCACAGACGTACAAGCTTATCAGCGATCTTCTTGCTCCAAAGAAACCAAACCATTGAAAAGCTACCCACCACCAAATCTCCCCTGGGAACATATCGGTGTTGACCTTTTCCAATGGAACGGCATGGATTACCTAGCCCTTGGCGACTCATACTCCGGCTGGTTTGATTTTGCCTCGCTCGACGACACCTGTGCCTCCACAGTTATTGAGGTACTAAAGAGACAATTTTCCATCCATGGGATCCCCCGCATCGTCATCAGTGACAACGCACGTCAATTTGATTGCTTTGCCTTCAAACAGTTTGCACAGTCATGGGGTTTCCAACATACAACAAGTAGTCCCTACTACCCTCAGTCCAATGGACTCGCAGAAAGCTCCGTCAAGCGTGCCAAACTACTCCTGGAAAAGACAAAACGCGAAGGATCCAACCTTTACCGGAACTTGCTGAACATTCGCAACGTCCCAACCGACCCCCAGCTTGGCTCACCTTCCCAACGTCTCATGTCACGCCGTCTTCGAACAACCGTCCCCACCTCGACGCCCCTCCTCAAACCCAGCATCAACACACGCGTCACGGCTCAGTTACGTAAGCACCACCAGCAGCAGAAGTCTTCATATGACAAATCCGCTAAGCCCCTCCGACCACTGAACCCAGGACAAGTTGTCCGCCTCCAAACACCCAAAGGACACGATCAGCTTGGCATTGTCAAGAAACACTCCGGCAACCCCCGATCCTATATCGTCAGTGCCCAAGGCAAGCTATACCGACGCAACCGGAGACACCTCCTACCCGTCTCCGAACCACCCCCACAGCAAAAGCACTTGCCCGACTTCTACGTGCCCCCCCAGGAACCGCTCCCTCAACCCGCCATCGCCCCGGCTCCTGCACCCCAGCCTGCCATCACCCGCTCCGGTCGCATTTCCAAGCCGAACCCTAAATACACGGACAGTTTTGTGTAACTGTTATTGCTATGCCAACACTGGATTTGTGCCGATGACCCGATTTCCTGCTAATGACTTTGGACTATCCCCCGACTATCGGATTTCCTGTAAATAGTTTGCTATTTTTACTAATAATAATCCCTTGTACACACATCGAGTACTAATTAGTCCACCTTAGTACTGTAGGCAGAAGTGTTATTTGTTTCACTAATTGATGTTTTCACCTCCTGTTCTTTTGAGGAAAAGATAATCACCATTGTTTCGCAACATTTAAGAAACCATTTTTTCTCTAAAATTGTTCCATGTTAAATTAGCTCAGTGAAGCAGTTGGACTCTAAATCAACAGACACTTATTTACAAACTCAGTAGTTCATACTATATCCATTTGTTATCCAAAGCTGTTTGTTTATTCAAGTACTGAAACAAAACTTAGAAGAGAGGATGTAGCAGTATGCCATAAGCAGACTGACTCAAGTCTAGTGTTTACTTCCCATAATGCATTGTATCACCTTATAACATGGCTGCCCGCATGTAACAGTCAACTCTCATTATCTGGAATAAAGCTTGACTTATAATCATAACATACGAAGTTGTATCATCTTACAGCTATTACCGAGATATCTGTGACAATGATAATGATTATTATATACTTTACCTGAACTCTAAACTTCCATGATTGGCCAACATGAATACCAGGGATCTCTCCAAAGTGATTGGGTGGAACGATGGTACAAACCTTGGTGCGACCCTGGCAAGCCATTCCCTGCACATATAATAATTATATCAGCGTCAAATTACAGTCTAACAATACAATATTTAGGCATTGTGTTGCGTTAAGGACTACTTTGTAAATGTAACAAAAACGTATATATTTGACTGGTGTTTTCAGTGCTTTAATAATCCTACGGATAAGAGCACCGAACTCAAGCTCTTGTGCTTCTGTTCAGCATTCTGTTCAGCAGAGTGTGGGTTCCAATCCTGGTCATAATACTTGTGTCCCTGAGCAAGACACTTTACTACAACTGCTTCTCTCCATGGGTAAATGGGTACCTGTGAGGGCAGAGAGGGGTTCTTGTGATCAGCCAAGTAGCGCATATTTGTCGCACAGGCTGTATACTCCCCAGGGAGCTGAGATGGCTTAAGGAATGAATCAAGGCCCAGTGACCAGGAGCAATAATCTTGGAAGCGCTTTGAGAGGCCCTTTGGGTGTAAAAAGCGCTATACAAAAACTGGTTATTATTGTTCCTAACATCTTGTGTTACTGAGCAACTTTGAATAATACTGACCTTTCCCCAATCTCTTGTGCTTCCGTTGATAGAGGACGCCATTTTGGCTTTCTTCTTGCTATGTTTGAGTTTCTGTCCAGCCATCACGACTTGAGATGCATCATTTTTACATAACGGACAATACCTGAAAACAACAAACATACAAAGCACACACTATTTACTATCTGGTACCTCATTAGGGAGATTCATGGGGGGAGTGGCCTAGCGTTAGGGAGGTAGTGCTTTCTGCTCTACCGGCCAGGCTTCGAATTGATGATACCCAAGCCTACTTATGTATGGACTGTAAAAGGGGTAACCCCGTTTCAGCCCTAGGAGTAGGTGGCAACAGCTCCTGGACAAAAAATAATTGTAGCCCACAACTTGAAGTGGCCTTCAGGCCTTGTGTGTCTGGCGACTGCATACAAGAATTAAATAAATAAAATAAAAAACAAGCTCAAGCTATAATGTTTGTCGGAGCGTGGGTTCAAGTCACAGTTGTTGATATTATGGTTCATGGAAGAGATTCAACATAATTTGTGTAATAGATGTTAAGACACATCGGTGTATGGGTAAAAACCTAAATTAATGGTCAACCATAATTGATTTATCGTACAGGGCCCAATGTCACGGCTCTGCTTACCGCAGAAATCTACATTTATGATCACCATTCTCCGCTTACGTGCAAGCGCTGAATTTCTGCGCGAGCGTAGGATGCCTAGTAACGTGGGATATACAAGCCCAGAAGCCAAAATTCCCTGCTAACCGCGTAAGCACAGAATTCCCTGCTTCCAATAGCGCTGATTCTTTGATACAGTAAGCAGAGCCATAAAATTGGGACCTGGTGGGTTGTCCTAGATGGGTAGTACGAAGAGGTCGTACCGATGGGTTGTACAGATCTGGATATATATTCTAAACACTCTTAATAGAGCCAAACAAGAAGAGAATATATTGAAGAAATTTCAGTTTTTGGAGGAAAAATGTGGGAGGAAAATCCCAGAGAACTCGTCCAGGGAAAACCTACAGTCAAGTAGGGATTGAAAACCCAATCCACATAAACTGCTCATAAAAAGTAATGAAACTTTTTTCAATCCAGTATATTTGTTATTATTTAATACTCTCTCTGTATATGGTATATATCAATGCACAGCTGAACTGTTCCTCTTTAAAATGATATCACATTAGCAATGATTACATGTTGCTGAATCTGGCTACATGCATAACAATGAGGCAAAGTCACAAATCAAATGTGCCAAAATTACCATTGTCTGTGAATGGTCATTAGGTAATGCTCATTATTCAAACCGATCAAGCTTTTCAGAACCATTATTGATTTACACAATGATTTGCACCAGTGAGCTCATCGGACACAATTAAACCCCATCTCATGAAAAACACCTTGATTGGTATTTGCAAGACGATATTCTACAGCCGAATGCAGTCCCGTACTTGCAAACTCTTGGACCAAATGCCATCTTTCAAGATGACAACGCTCGCCCCCATCGAGCCCGACTGGTGACTGACTACCTGAAAACTGTTGGGGTGCACCGGATTGATTGGCCCGCTAACAGTCCAGACCTGAATCCCATGGAACATCTGTGGGACCAGCTTGGCCCCGCTGTCCGTGCCCAGAACCACCAACACATCAACTGTGGCTGACCTAACCAGGTTCCTTATTGAAGAATGGAATGCCATCCCTCATCATCAGCGCATTACAAGACTTGTGTGCAGCATGGCGAAGAAGGTGCCAGGCTGTCATCAACGCCTTCGGATCATCCACTCGCTACTGAACTTTAAAGTGTATTAAGATCAGTAAGTTGTCTTGCTCTATACCAAACTTATTGTCTCAATAAAGTGTTTTAATTACAGTGTCAATTTGATTGTTCACACAGTAACACAAAATTGCTAATTTTGGCACATTTGATTTGTGACATTGTCTCATTCTCATTAATGTGGTCAAGTCCAGCAACATGTAATCATTGCAAGTGTGGTATCATTTTTAAGAGAAACAGTTCAGCTTTGCAATGATATATACCATATACAAAGAGAGTATTAAATAATGACAAATATACTGGATTGAAAAGTTTCCTTACTTTTTGTGAGCAGTTTATGTGGTATTCAATTCGGGATCCCAGAGGATATCAAACGATTTTTAGATGTACTTACCACTCTTCTACATCAGGTATTTCTTCCAATGGTGGGTCTAGGCATGCTAAATGATATGCCATATCACATTCATCACACATGAGCTGTCTATCTGGGTCGTCTTTACCGCCACATTTATGACATGCACACTGCTTACACTTACGCTTTGGGTTGTCTTTACAGTGTGCACATTCAGCCTTATTAGACCCTGGTTGGACAAACAAAAATCAATCAAAATGGTTGCAATGCACAGCTGAATACATGGTCAGGTAAATCAGATGGTCCTATAGATAGTGAATCCCTATCAACAACCTTTGTTGGTAAATTGGGTTTTTGCTTTTGACCATAATAAATCTAACCAGCCACGGACAAACATGTTGATGCTGCCTGTAAAATGGCCGACTTAAAAGTGTGAGATTTAGTGGGAACTATCTATAATTGCTAGATTTATTTCTATAGTAAAGGTTTGAGTGAACACCATGCAATCATAACCTCTAAATGAGTTGGGGTGGTTCTGAAAAGAACCGTTGGTTTCAACTCGACGTTTTGATAAGCATACTCTGATCATCTTCTGGAGAAAGCTGGACTCTGATGCTGCATGCTGCTTAAAGCAATCGCACAACATCGATTAACAGTATTGTCCAAAGGCAGCCCTGATACTACGGCTAGAAAGGGGCAAGGCAGTTGGCAATTGCCGTCGTGAAGTATCAGGGCTGCAAAGGCCCAAACTTCGTGTATCACAATTTATACATAAAATAACAAACCTGTGAAAATTTAGGCTCAATCGGTCATTGGAGTCAAGAGAAAATAGTGGGAAAACCCACCCTTGTTTCTGCACGTTTTGCCAAGTCATGACATGTTTTTCTCGATATTCTCAAAAAGTAAAGCATTTCATGGATAATATTTCAAGGGAACTCTTTCACCATTACCTTCTGTAAACCCTGTAAGTTATTTGTAAATCTGTGAGCTTTTAATTTTTGTTCGGTTCAGAAAGTGTCCAATGGCTTTAAAGGGAAGGTACACGTTTGGTAATTGTCAAAGACCAGTCTTCTCACTTGGTGTATCCCATCATGTGCATAAAATAACAAGCCTGTGAACATTTGGCCTCAATCGGTCATCGAAGTTGCGAGAAAATGATGAAAGGAAAAACACCCTTGTTGGACACATTTGTGTGCCTTCAGATAGGAATACAAGACTTCTAGCTTGAAGTATTTTATTATTTTAGTGAGAAATTAACTCTTTCTCAAAAACTACATTACTTCAGAGGGAGTCGTTTCCCTCAATGTTTTATACTATCAACAGCTCTCCAATGCTCTTTACCAAGTCAGTTTTTAAGTTAATTTTGTTTTGAGTAATTACCAAACGTGTACCTTCCCTGTAAGTATGTCAGAGTCCATAATCGATTCATTTTTGTTTAGAATGGTGACGTCATGCATAAATATTAGGAGAGGGGTATTAGTAGTTGTGGTGCAGAGTTTTTATTGTATTTTTTGCCAAGTTTGAGAAGCAAATCATAGCTTGCTTCGCATGTTTAGGGATACGATTTGCAAGAACTTAGCCATGTATGAATGTTTAACAACAATGAACCAACTGGGAGTTTCATGTTGGTGCTATCGATTAGCCACTAAGAGAATTAGCTCACCAGTCAACTTAAAACAAAAATAGCTTACTTTTGAAAGGTTCGTTTTCTCCATTGAGAAGGTCTGGGTCACAGGTCACTTCTCCTTGTTTCTCAATCTTGAATATTTCATCTGTTAGTCGAATACGGCAATCCTTCAATACATTTGCATCGATTCCAAGTCTGACATTACCAATCATTTCTTTGTATGTCCTGGTTGATTTCTGTGAAAAAAAAATGGAAAAAAAACTTGTTCAATTAATTCATTCAGCTGATGTGCAGCATCAAATTGCGGCCCTCCAAACATCGGATGGTGGCCCTCCAAACATATTGTCTTCCACTGCTGTACGCAGCTCTTCCCGCCTCAGGCCAGAGTCCCGGCACAAGGTGTTCACATAGGTGGATTGTGGTCTGCCATGGGAACTGTCTCCCCAAGTAGGGGCCCATAGCACCAGCCTGCTCATTTAGATGTTTATTTAGTAGTATTAATTTGTGTAAATGCTTTGATATGGTTTACAATGAGGAGCGTTCTAAATACCTGTTATTAACATTATGTCCGAGGCAGTGACCTGCTAATCTCAGCCTTCTTGTCCTAATCTTGGTGCTAACTCTTGGTAGTCCACCGTAGAGCTCAAAGTTTGTGATAATAACTTGTAAAATGCTCATTTCCTTAAAGGATTCGGGTACTTTTTCAAAATATCCACAGATTTACATTAAACTTACAGGGTTTGAAGATAATGGTAGTGGAAAGCTTCCCTTCAAATATTACTAACTAAGGTTGTGTAGTTTTTGAGAAATGAGTAAAACAAGTCACAAAATAGTTTTGGTCTCATGAGACCAAAACTATTTTAGCATGTAAAAACCCTTAACCAGTTATGATATTATACCAAAACCATAGCATAACTGGTTAACACGTTTTTACATGCTAAAACTGAGACGAAAATTATTACTTTTACTCATTTCTCAAAAACTACAGCACCTCAGTAAGTAAAATTTCAATGGAAGCTTTCTACTATCATTATCTTCAAACTGTGTAAGTTTAATGTATATCTGTGGACATTGTGTTTTTTGTTAGGAAAAAGTACATATACCCTTTAAGCAGGACACTTAACCATGATGCTTCATCCTTCGGATGGGACGTTAAGCCGTTGTTCCTGTGTGTTGTGTAGCGCACGTAAAAGAAGCCAGTGCACTTATCAAAAAGAGAAGGAGTTTGCCCCATTGTTTATGGTTTGATCGGCAGCGTGTTGCTATTACAGATTTTCCAACATTATTACCAAAAAATAGTTAATGGCCTGACATTTCGACCCTAGCAGAGTCTTTTTCAAAGGCTAACCATTTCAAACAAGACTCTGCTAGTGTCGAAACGTCGTCCATTACTATTTTTTGCACTTATACCATCAATCCTTTTGGTTGGTAAGTTGTTTGCAACAGCTAATTCTATTTTCTCATTATCACTTTCAGGGCATTTAGAAATGGGAACAAAGGTGTGGTGAATCGGTCTTGAACATTTTGTTCATGGTTGTGTGAATCCCATGGAACATCTGTGGGACCAGCTTGGCCCCGCTGTCCGTGCCCAGAACCACCAACACATCAACTGTGGCTGACCTAACCAGGTTCCTTAATGAAGAATGGAATGCCATCCCTCATCATCAGGGTCATGGTTGTGTGATAAAGCAGCATGATCCTTTATCACAAGGCCACAACCCTGCCAGTTTTAAACAAATGTTTAAAGGCACTTGGTAATTAATAATAATAATTGTAAACATACAAACTTACTTGGTAACAAGCAATGGAGAGCTGTTGATAGCATAAAACATTGTGAGAAACGGCTCCCTCTGAAGTAATGTACTTTTTGAGAAATAAGTAATTTTCCACTAAAATATTTGAATTTGATTGCAAGACATCAGAATTAAAATTTGAGGTCCCGAAATCAAGCATCTGAAAGTACACAGCTTTGGGTGTTTTTTCTTCAATTGTTATCTCGCAACTTCTACAACTAATTGAGCTTAAATTTCCCCAGGTTTGTTATTTTGTGCATATGGTGAGTTACACCAATTGAGAAGTAAGTTAGTGAGAAGACTGGTCTTTGACAATTACCAAAGGTGTCCAGTGTCTTTAAAACTTCGTCCCACTCTTTAATTTCCTTTTCATTAATACTGTACCTTAGCAGTGACTTGTACATCATACCAGAAACCTCTTTCCTTTGGTTCATCAGGATTGTAGTTGACCATCACCACATCGTTGACTCTAACGTCATCATAGTCAATCATCGTACGTGCACGAGGCCTTAAGTATTTATCTGGTAGTTTCAGTATACCTTGGTCTTCATACCTGAAACAACCAAACAGGAGAGAAAATAAAGAGAAGAATCCAGTTAGGATGGGTTAAGTTTGGCACACTCAGCTACATCTTTTGAGACCACATCCATCTTATATACATGAAAAGGCAGGTGTTTGATCAGTGCATCATACCTGTCCTATCGTACGGTGCTGAGACAAGGACAACCACCAAATGGCTTGAGAAAAAAATCAAGGGTGACAGAGAGAGCAATGGAAAGGAAGTTGGGTGCTTTGGATTAACCTCCCCGTGTCGATCCCCCGGTGCACATTCGGGTGAGCCCCTGACAAGAGCTAATCGAACGTTCACTCGCAGTGACGTCATGTACCTCGGGCCAGCCCCAAGTGACCCATTCCACAAGCAGGGCACTTGGGGCTTACTGGGGTGAGCCCCTGGAATGACGTCAAAGCTATTGGAACATACCGGGGTCGACCCGAGGAAGCTAATCGAACACACCCTATGATAAGAGTAACAAAGAAGGACAGGGTAGCGAATGAGGACCTAAGAAAGACATCAAGAGTGCAGGATATTATTAAGACGATTAAATAAAAAAAGTGGAGATGGGCAGGCCACCTAGCAAGGAGGCATGACAGCAGGTGGCAAGAAACTCCAAGAAACTGGACAAGAGAAAGAGGGCGACAAAACAGAAGATGGAGAGATGAACTAATTACATATGGGGCATTGCTTGGCAATAGACAGCGCAGGATAGAGTGAAATTGAGAATTGTTGAAGAGAGTCGGTGAAGAGGCTTTCCTCCTGCAGTGGAGTTTAACAGGCTAAACAGAGGACATACCTGTTATATACAAACAACATGTCTGAACAGTTAACACTTGCAATTGTATCATTATAAAACATAGGATTCAAACAGTCTCTAGCTACTGGGCGATCTCGGTTGTCTAGTTGGTATTTGACACTGCTCTAGAATTGCAACGGCAGTGGATTAAACTAGCGACTAATGCGGTTTTTGCGTCTATGACCCATAAACTCACCTAAGACAAGTACCATTTTCAGGATGATTCGGTTTATGTTTAGTTGCAAATATTTGTGGTTAGTGATCTTCATTGGTATATCATGATGTCCTGTCAAGGAAATTGTGTTGAGGAAAACATCTAATTTCCATAGAGAGTGAAAAGGAACATGACTTTCTGGCACTGACGACACCGCAGCGATTGTGCACAGCGCCCAACACTTCAGATTGGTGTATTAATACACTGCACCCATGGCTAAAACAGGTGGCAACCTTTTCTGTGTGTCTGTGATGAATTATTGTCTTGGTTTACCTACCCTTCGAACTTGACGTGGTATACAAAGCCATCGTCACAAGTCTGCAGTTTTGTGGGTGCTTCAGTTTTGATGTCCTCTGATGAATTGGTTCCTTTTGTATCCTCTGTAGTTTCCACGGCGACTCCATTCATACATACATTTTGTTCCTTCATGATACTGTTTACTTTCAAAGCCAGGCCATTATCCATCTTGGGGTTGTCGTTTTCATCTTTGATGTTGTGGTTGGCATCTACGAGTTTGGCGTCGTTGACATCAGTCGCTGTATCTGTGTGCTTCAGTTCAGTGTTTTCTTCTTCGGACGCTTTAGATAGATCTACGACACTAGCTTCAAACCACGCTCCTATGCTCAAGTCCAACGCATCAAGCAAGTCACCAATCTGTATGACACATGAAGAAATATGTACAACTTATATTGCAGTAGTCGAAGATAAGCTCAAAACCTAGGCTACACATGATTGTAGCAACACATAATACATTTAATACATTGTCAGGCTTGGAATGTATCTTTGAAAGGTCAAGGCCATTTTCATTAAATTACAAAGGGCAATTCCATTGGAAAATCACAATTAACCAATTGGGAAAATTTTATAGGGGCACCAAGGCCAAAACCAGGGGCAACGGCCTACATAGCCTGGGTGTAATGGGCAGGCCTGGGTTGTGTTATTCTGGTTTCCCTGTGATTTTACTTTTGGAGTTTATTTGATACATGATTTGAGGTATTGCATGGTGAGGTATCAATATATATTTGGTTTGCGTAACACCATGTGTGTATCTACTTGCAAGGTAAAGTTTGTTCTGTAGAGAACCGTCTTTCTTTTTTTGATATAATCAACAATAAGCCAAATTAGCGGATTGACAATACAGTCAATCACAACAGTGCGCCCTTTTGATTGTCCCCAAAAGCATTGTCAGCTAACAGGCCTGTATTTTTCATTTTTAAAATGGCAAGGGCACCAAGGCATTTTCTCCTTAGGCAAATTGTAAACTTCTACAGGACCATTTCAATGGCACCCAGGCAATGACCAGGGGGCATGGAGGCAAACTTGGGGTCTCGAAATCAAATTCATGGAAAATTACTTCTTTCTCGAAAAACTACGTCACTTCAGAGGGAGCTGTTTCTCACAATGTTTTATACTATCAACCTCTCCCCATTACTCGTTACCAAGTGAGGTTTTATGCTGATAATTGTTTTGAGTAATTACCAATAGTGTCCACTGGCTTTATGTCATTACCATGCCATAAAGTCAGTTTAGGATCTTTACATGGCTAACATGAATGCGCTTTAAAATGCAGAATATTGCAACCTTGCAAAACATTTGGGTTATACGGCGGTCAGAAAAGATGCATTTTCTGGTTGAAACTGAGGCCACATTGAATTTTGTGGTTGAACCAGCACATGGAATGTGTCTACAAATGCAAACCTGTGAGCTAAGGAATTTGCTTCACTTCCCATCAGGTGAGGCATAAAATAAATAACAATGTTATAATTTGCAGTGAAATGCACATTATTAACTAGAACATGAAGGAATGGAGTAACAGAAGGGAGCACTTCAGCCAAAAAATCATCTACTGACTGTTGGAGTGTTAAACATTGTAACTTTAAATCCCACGCCGCTGAGCAACCGCAGGAATGTGTGCGATAGAAAAAAAATCATCATAATTATTACCCAGACATAACCACAGACAAAAAAGTTAACCCCCTCCCCCAGCCAAAAACAAAATATGAAACCCCAGCCCTGATACTTCGCGACGGCAATTGCCGTCGTTGCCCCTACCGATTGCCGCAATGCCCTTCAAAAAAACAATTTTTCACGGCAATGATTGCCGTGCCCTTTTCTCATCATTGCCGCCGTGCCCTTCCTCCCGAAAACAAATTATATTCAACGTTGTCAAAGTTCGAAAATAAGCCCAAAAGTCCCGATGTCTGTGTAAATTTCACGCAACGAAATATACCCCAATTTCACGCACGTAAGGCACAACAGCAGATTTCAGGCCCGTTAGTCGTAGTTCTTTGCGTGCGACAAAAAAAATACTCGAAACATCGAATGCTAGAGGGCGTTTCGGAACAGAGCGATAGCGTGAGATTAAACGCCCTCTAGTGGTAAAATTACGCGAACCAACGCTAAACGCCTTGAGAAAAAGACTCGACGTGTCTTTGCATGCTGGGATAGTGGTTTTCCCCATGCTTGGTACATGTGATGTACCATCATGTACAGCATAGGCGTCGCGCACCGCATGCATTTATTCTGTCAACATTGTGTCAAAATGGAGCAGTTACGTGGGAATTTTAGCGTCTCTACGAAAAACAACACAACGTGCATGACCAATAGAAGGATTACGTATGAACAAAAATTATTTATTGTGTATTGTAAGTAGTTGTTCTTTATTTTGTTGAATTGGATGAATGCTTTCTTTTTTCATTGGGTAACAGTTAGTTAGATTAGAAAATGGAAAAATTGGAAGAACTATTTTTTACAGGCAACTCGGAGGTTTTTTTTCAAACTGCCGTCGTGCCCTTCGCAACTTTTTATGATTGCCGTGATGCCCTTCCAAATTTTTGAAAATTGCCTTGGTGCCCTAAATTTTTACAAAAAGTCAAGGCAAAACTGCCGTGCCCCTTAAAAGCCGAAGTATCAGGGCTGAAACCCCCCCCCCCCCCCCCCCCCGGGGTGGATTTCACAAAAAGTTGGGACTAGTCTTATCTCTAGTTAGGACGAGTTACTCGTCCGAACTTAGGACTATTCATGCAATTTGTATATCACCTAGGACTAGTCGTAAGTTAGGACTAGTCCTTACTTTTTGTTAAATCGACCCTAGATGTTTTAGTAGTTTTACTTTATGAAACACACACTGCTAATGCCATTTAAACCTTTTACAAGACAGCACCTAGAAAGAGCAAACAATATCAAATCCTGTAGGTAGGTCAGTTAAATTCAATCAAGTTATTTATCAATTGATAAACATCTTAACTGTCAATCACGGTTTACAAAGTTCAGTGTAAATGAAACAATGCCACTCTATGAAGAAGTTTTATCTTGGCAAGCCCTGTCTATAGTAAGCACTATACATTAGGCCAAATTAAAACAAACACCAGTTGATCGTCCACTCCCTCATCCTTTTTTGAGGCTGCATCATTTTTTTTTTTTTTTTAATCCTATTAAGTTTTAACTTATCTTTTAAGAACTATTAACCACATAAAGCAGGTGTTGACTTTTAAACTGAAGAATTGTGGCCAGTTTAAGTTAAAATGCTCTTTGGCCCCTAAATAAAAAACAAAAAGGCCCTCATCCTCTTCGTGGAAAACCACGATGATCAATTGATATTCTTTTCACTTTGCCTTATGTGGTTGGTGGTTACAAACAGCTCTCCTCAATGTCAATGACCTTTAACCCCACCCAACAAGTAAAGAAAGAAATGGACCACCTGTATGACCACACACACAAGTTTACCCCTGCGCTGTAATGTTCAAACCCATCCACATAACTCTGGTTATTTATAGCTCTAGGTAAGAATTGGTTTAGTGGGATTTGAATCCTTCAAAGGTACAAAAACCCTTGCAATATTTTCAGTGCCGAGGCAGACCACTCAATTAAGCAACAGGGGTGTAATAGGCTGTTAAGAAAAAGCCTGAACTCTGAGCGCAAAGTGCCAAAGAATGCGAGCTCAAAAACTTACGCGCATGAAGCCCAATTAGTAACAATCTTTGATTTTAAAAGCCCTATGGTTATATCTCCATTTCTTTTAGATTTGATCAGTGAAAAAAAATAAATAAATCCTTTTTTTTTTTAGGACAAACAAAAAATGGATTGTTTAAAAAAACAGACAAATCACATTCCTGATAGATTGTATAGCTTAATGCACACCTTGTATGTTCCTTCAGCTAGTCCTTCTTTACTTGTAGATGGTTGATCATCCGATTCCAAGACTACTTCACTGCCCCCTGAAGTACACGTAGAATGCTCGGAGTCACTGGTCTCTGATACAAAACCACTATCTGCTTTAGGCTCTTCGGGAATATACTCTGCTTTGATCATGATCTGAATGATATCATTCCGCCCAACGCTGTAGTCAAACAATGTCTGTCCATTCTCCAACTGAAAAATACCAACAAATCGACGATGCAATCAATCACTTTATAAATAAACACATTTTTAAACCAGGCCTGGAATTTCACCTTTGAAAGAGCAAGGCCATTTTCATTTTGCAAAGGCCACTTTCAGTGGAAAATCTTGAAGTCAATCGGAAACTTTTAAAGGGGCACCAAGGCCAAGACCAGGGCCAACGGAGGCCATGCCCTCAGTGTCATGCGTGTAATTCCAGGCCTGTTCAAGTAAAACTTCATGTATGCTAAAAATATTCATTTTGGTTTGAATACCCATATACACCAATGTGTGTACTGTAAGCACTCTGTATACTAGGTAATTTCCCAAAATCTGTGAAAAAATATCACAGGCATTATATATTACTCGGGTGGGATTCAAACCCACAACCTTTGCAAATCTAGAGCAGTGTCATACAATGCTAAAATAGTCGGCATGCTTCAGAAACAAGAGTGCATTATTACATTGTGTGGTGTTTCATGTGAACCAGATGAACTAGTGCTTTTCATATCCATTCAACAGTAATCCAGAATGCCGAGGGCCTAACCACAAATTGTAGTTTCAGTGACCACATTTCTCTGCTTTAGTGCACTATTCAGCAACTCCTAACAGTTGATTCATTCTAGTTGCTAAAGAGGAAATAATGTGGTTATGTTGAAACCAGCAAAAGAGACATGGTAAAATGTTTAAACATGAGCGAGTTTGCCATTGGCACAGAAGCTTACATGGATATTAATTAACGTGCTACATGAAAAGATGTGGCAATGTAACATGTTGAGCTTTCCTGATTCAAGGAAAAGTGTGAAGTATTGTAAAACAAATATTATACCATGGTTTATTTGTTGAATGCACTGTCAATATACACATGTAGCTACATATTGATATCTGTCACCCTCCATTTTCCTGATGGTTGAAGATCAGAGAATTATGACAAACCATAGGTAGGCTTACAAAATTAGATGGCATATTTTTGGAAAAGCACAGACTTCAGGGAAAAGTGTCTTGACATGGATTTGGATAAATACAGAATCACTTCTCTCAGTCGACCAAAAAGTGGTTGACAAAATCACAAAATTAGTGCTTTAGAAGAAGTTGCAGGGAATTACAAATCTTACAGTGAAATCTACCAGACTCTTTAAAATCTACCTGTCTATTTCCCCCAGTCATGGAGGCACTCAACTAAATGGGCTCACTCATTTTCATGTAATTTTAGGAAACATTTTGCTCAATAGTCCAGCCATGATGTTTGTAGATGTGCAAGCACGACGAGTAGTCTTTGCATAGTTTTCTCACAGCGCCACCGCAGCGGAACTCTAATCAGCACAAGCAATGCAAAGTAAAACCATGAAACAACATCCTTTACATAGCGACATGAAAGGTTAGGCAAGTCCATCAAACCGAACCAGCACTCGATGAATTTCAACAACTTCTCCGTCAGACAATTTTATTCGGTCAGACAACTCGACGGCTTGACAAACTGTCACTGACGTTTCAGTGAGCTCGACGGGTTAATCACATCAACCAGCATGACCTGCATGCTCAGTCTGATCAGAAGTCCACTTGTCCTACGGTTGGGAGACCGTACCACCTGTCAAGTTGTCTGACTGGTCGAGTTGTGTGAACCGTTGTTGAGTTGTCAGACCGTTGAGTTGTCCGACAAAAAGTTGTCAGATGAAAGGTTGTCCAAACTCTTGTTCTTCCTCATGACCGTGCGCATAAAACAATCATGGCGCTGATGGTGGTTATCGAGCGATTGCCAGCCCTGCACCAAAACGAGCGTGCACATTTTGAGATACAGTAAATTGACAAAACTGGGGATTATGGGCAAAATCTTGACATAAGGTGGGTGGAAAAGTTTCTGTATCCTGCCACCACCACACATTCATTATGTATGGAATAAAATAGCCTATTAATGAGTATCTTACTTACCAAAATGACATAAAAACGCATAGGCTAGAACCTTTCTGTAGGGAGAGTCACTACCAATAGAGGGCACCCTCGCGCCGCATCACTCATTTTGGCTATGGATTTTGCGGCAAGGTCGAGTTGGTCGCGCGGTGTGTAGCGCTCAGTCTGGTGTAAGATATGCGCAAGGATATTGGATTTTACTTGATGTTACATGGTTCATTCATGAAAATAACCGGATGTACTTTCAAGGTGGCCTTTTTCTGAAACCTTTTATGCCATTCGCAGAGAAATCAGACGAAATTTGTTGAAGTGTTGGTGGAAAAGAAACACTGGTATGTGCACATTTGTACGTTAAATTTTAGGAAAAGCGTAAAATTGGAATATATATAAAAGGAGGCAATTGTTGCCTGAATGACAACTCAATATAGTGGAATTTAAGCTATCAAATGATTTTTTTTTTTAAACGATTGGTCATCGCGGTTTGTCGCGATCGCCTTTTCAAGACAGCGATACGGCGGGGTTTTTCCAAACTTATGGGCTGGGGTCACGCTTATGCGTGCAGTTGATATAGAGATTGGCCAACATGTTATTCTTGAACAAAATACCATCAAAACACAATACTTGACTTAGTTTTGTACGTTTTATTCAAGAAAATCACACTTTTTGTTAATGAAAACAATGACAAAATTTTTGACCTTTGACCTGGCATAACTTGGGTTTACATGACCACAACGACCCCAAGAGACCTATCCAGCTAGGCCCTATGTCAAAATTAATCTATAGATGTCGTTTAAAATTTAGTGAATCTACCTACTGATCTACTCTGTAAAAATTTGTAAAAAAGTAGTTTTCCGTGGTTGACATTCCTATCAATCATGAATTGAAATTTGATTTTGAAGTTAATTTTAGAAATCAATTTAATGAGACGCGATCGAACAAACTTTCTATTTTTATATTTATAAACAAATTTTCGTTTAGTTTCACAAAGTAAAAATTGACTCCAGAATGCCAAACACTGTCGTTCTCACTGTTTACTATCTCAAACCCATTTTAGACGTAAAATACTTTACCTGCTTTCCTCGATAAAACAGTCGCTGTCGATCAAGCGGGGCACTGAAGGGGTCCACCAGTTTAGATCTCAACTCCTCAATTTTGGTCAACTTTGACAACCCATCCACACGAATGGACTTTTGCCCATCAAAAGTACGAACTTGTATCCACATGATAACTGTTTGCTCTCAATGAATGAGACTAAAACTTGTTCAAAACAGGTGTGAAATGTACAAATCTAGAAGTCAGCACAACTAACTAATAAAGGCAGTTCATGTAGAGATGTAATGCTACTGGCTGCGTACTGTTGTAGTATAAATAAGTAGCAAAGTAGCATGCATGCACTGCACGCTTCTCAAAAAACAAGCGAGAGGTTGTTTTGCAAAGTGTGCTCAAACCACTGCACCGTACTGATCTGTGGAACTGCATGATATGGTGTGTGTGCATACAGTACATTGTACATGTGAGTGCAGAGTGGCGGGAAACCTGAATGACCCCGGGTCAATATTTAAAGTGAGCGCGTAGCGGGAGTAGTCTTGATGCAAGTCGTTTCTCGTTTCCTTCCACAAACAGCGCGGCCAATTCAACAACAGCGCCCGCATCGACCGCCCATATACACTCAGGTTTAGGGTAAAAAGACTTTCAGGCTGTTTTTTCACACACACAAAAATGAAAAGAAATCTGAAGTTTACTAGTTGTCTGAAAATATATGTTGGAAAAGGAGTTAGTTTGATTAACTTTTTCGTTGCTTGCGTTGTTATTTTATCAATTGTCTGTTTATTTATTTACCTATTTTTTGTTGATCCATCCATATTTTGATCCACCATTAGCCAAATCACCATTAGCCAGAGTCTAGTGCAACATTTACACTTACTACAGAAAGGTGGATTGAGATCTGACATTATTATCACACCCACAGATCAAGATCTTATGTTGCGTTTACACCAGTGCTTGATCCAGCTCTGGTCCCACTTATCTGCAATGTGCAATGAATTCACTGCAATGTGCAATGAATTCACTGCAATGTGAAATGAATTCACTGCATGCAAGTAGTGTGTCCAGTCAATACATTTATTGTTGTTTTTATCAAACAAACAAACTCATTAAAGGTTTTTAAAAAGCAGCTAACATGAGATGGATTATTTTACTTAAAAAACAATTTGTTAAAAACAAAAAACACAAGAGAAAAGAATTTCAAAATACAAATAGCTGGTACATGTACAAGGATCTGCTGTGCATGGTTTATTTGATGATCCTTACTGCTTGATCCAAAGTGTATTAAGGTCAAACATGTCAACCCTAAATAGAAGCATGGAGGTAGGAATGCTCGCAGCTGCCATTTCTTAGATTGTGTCTGTAGTACAGCCACATACTGAGTACAAGTTTAGTAAGTCAATCTAGGGAACAACATCTTGCTCACTACAACAATCACAATACTTTATCCCACAGAGAGCCATAACTAACATTGTTTTTTTCGATCGACAACACTTAGAACTGTGAACTCAGAGTAACTAAGAGAGCTTTGCAGTAACACTTTGTGAATATCTCTTTTTGAGTAGTATTGGTTCGAAAAAGAACCAGTGGTTAACGACTCAACGTTTTGATCAGTATGCTCTGATCGTCCTCAGGAGAAATGCAGAGCATACTGATCGAAATGTTGCAACGTAAACCACCGATTCTTTTCAGAACCAACACTCCTCAAAAAGAGGTATTCACATGGTGTTACCGCAAAGCTCTCTGACTTTTATACTTCCACCATGCAAAGTTTGAGGTTCTTAAAATAGTTAAGAGATATGTGACTGCCTATCCATACATGTACATGACACATTAAAGCTATCAGTTGGTGTCTTCAGTGAACCAGTTGGGATCTTTACATAATTTACACAAATACGCCCTTTCACAATATACGCCCTGTATTCACACCATGCACACTAAAGCTAATTAGCACCTTAGTAACATAAGTTGCAGCATGTACAATTAAGCCCTTTCACTCAAGAGAAATTTAAGCAAGGTTCCTTTGCTAAATTGTAGTATGGTTGTCAAATTTTACCAAAAATGTGTACTGTCTAAAAAATGTCCCTTGTAAAATCTTGTCAAATATTGCTTCATTTTACAAACACGCTAAAATTAAGCAAGGGACTCCTGTTGAATTGCTGTCGTGTGAATAGGGCTTTTGTAAATATTTTGCCCAGATTTGTCAAATTAAAAGTACCTGAACATATTACAAAGCGTGCTGGTTCATTGTGCACATGTGTTACAAAAGTGTTGAAACTGGTTTTGTAAATACGGATAAGATGCTTGCTTGGCTTTGTACAATGCCTTTCTATCAGACTGAATGGGCCAAGTAACTTGTTTATTTGGTTCTGTGCATTTTATACACACTGTACTCAATACCACTTTAAAATCTTAAGCAAGAAAATTGCATTAGCATTGATGTCAAATTATTTAAAGGATTTGGGTACTTTTTGTAACACAAAACAAAATGTCCACAGATTTACATTAAACTTGCTGAGGTGCTGTAGTTTTTGAGAAATACTAAAAAAAAATGCCATGAAAATACGTTTTACATGCTAAAATAATGTTTGTATCTTGTTTTTTACTCATTTCTCAAAAACTACAACACCTCAGTAATTAATGTTTTAAAAGCAAGCTTTCTACCATCATTATCTTGATGATAAGACAGAGTTCCTTCTATTTGGGTCACGTCAACAGCACTTAATGGCAAGGCTCCCCACTATATTTCTGAACTTCTTCAAGTTTACACTCCATCAAGGAATCTTCGATCAAGTTCCATGCTTCTTCTCATTGAACCCAAGTCTCGACACTCATGGGGTGACCGGTCGTTTTCTTCAGCTGCGCCCTGCATCTGGAACTCTCTGCCACCTAATCTTAGATCTTGTCTTTGTACCACAACATTCAAATCTCTTCTCAAAACTTATCTTATGTCACAGGTTTTCAAGGACTAATTTTGTTGTGTCTGTTTTTCTTTGTTTTGTTTGTTTTTTGTTTTACTGCGCCTTGCACACCCAGCAGGGTGGATACGTGCACAATACAAGTCTTATTATTATTATTATTATTATTATCTTCAAATCGTGTTAGTTAAAGTAAATCTGTGGACTTTGTGTTTTGTGTCCTACAAAAAGTACCCAGACCCTTTAAAGCAACCTTGTAATGGTTTCTTTTAAATACAACTTTATAAGCTGTACATTTATAAACATTCTCCAACACATTGGAGATAATGTCTGTAGATACGTTGATTGTACATATAAAAACAAACTCAATGCAACACATACATGTAGTCAATGGATGGAAAGCAATGTTGACAAGCATTCCAGGATAAGACGACAAAGACAGACTAGCATCAGCAACATGAAAAGGTCCACAGTGTCATACGTCTAGTACCCCGTCTTCTTTGTCTTGATCCTTCTCCCCATCATAAAATTCATTGGCTGCTTCAATCCTAAAGGCAACAACAGAATCATGTGGTTAGTAAGTAGTTATAAAACTGTAAATTGATTCACCATTGCAAAATTCTTACCAACAAAAAAGGAACTATCGTACAAATACAAACAAATATTATCATTCATTGAAAGATGGAATGTTCCATTCAACTCGGCTCCCACATTTCAACTTAAGAATACATTATAACCATCGCACTCAAAAATATTCATTAATTTTATAATCACAATAGTCTATCAATCAATCAAATGTCATTTATAGAGCGCTAAAATCAAGAGTTTGTTCTAAGGCGCTGAGACACAGTTGAATGGTTAGTAAGCCTGCTGGAACAGGTGAGCTTCAAGGAGCGTCTTGAATGAGGTGGGTGAGCAGGTGTCGATTTCACTAAGAGTTGACTAGTCCTAACTTTGGACTAGTCCTTGGAGATATAAAAAACTAAGGCTAGTCCTAAGTTTGGATGAGTAACTCGTCCTAACTCGAAGTATGACTAGTCTTTTAAAACTCTTTGTGAAATCTACCCCTGGCGTTTCTGATCTGTATAGGAAACTTATTCCACATTTGGGGCCACATACAGAGAATGATCACAGTATTCATACTGACCTTTCATCCTGTTCCTTGGTGCTACTCCTAACATCAGGATCTGGTTCTTCTGTTTCATCTAAACTGAGTAGATCTGGAGGTACGTCTTGCATCTGTACACTAGGAGCATGTGCTATACACTTGAGATTCTCTTGTACTGTCTGTCTCACCTGGTCAATGTACTACAAATAAAATAAACCAGGATTAAAGACACTGGACACCTTTGATAATTGTCATAGACCAGTCTTCTCACTTGGTGTATCTCAACATATGCACAAATTTGAACTCAATTGGTTGTCAAGTTGCGAGATAACAATGGAAGAAAAAACACCCTTGTGTGCTTTCAGACCAGGGGTAATAATGTTGGAAGCGCTTTGAGACGCCTTTTGGGTGTGAACAGCACTTTTATACAAACTGGTCATTATACAATTACATTTGGGGTTTGACTTGTCTGACCTGTTTTGGTTATTCATTTGATGCTCATGATTTTGTCCATAGAAGAGCTTTCTAGGACAAAATCGGTGGATATCAAAACCAGGTGACGTAAGTTTCACATTTGAATCATATGTCTCCATTTTTGAGATCACACTGTATTGTATAAGTATTTATACACACACTTACTTGTTTTGTATTCAGGTTTTCAATTCGTGTCGTTGTGTCCGGATGTAAAGTGAAATCAGGAGCAAAATATTCAAAGTAATCTGTAGTAAGAAACGAGAACAAGAAATAATTAAAGACAATCACCATATTATAAATATAAAAAACCTACTATCAATGTATTCATTCTCTTGAAGGCAGGCAGGGTATGGACCGTATCGAATATTACGTCAACATACAAATACCTGCCCTACATCATGGCATCTACTGGTAGAAGAAAAGCAGGTTCTGTGTTCCCCATTTATTTCTCCTCCACGCCACAACTATTTTCATTCCACATACCACCAGTGGCCCAAGGTCCCTTGCGGTCATCACAAATTAAGTATGGCATGCGCGAGAGTATTTTCCGGCCAAAAACACGCCCATTTTATGTAAATTGCCCACGTTCGTCCTAGGAAAAAAAAATACGCGGCCGCCACGGCCGGGTCTCAATCACAACTGTACATACGCCACCAACGATGATTTTCATTCAGTCCTACGTTTGTCGTAAATGTTGATTACATGCTCGGGAGACTGATACGGTTTGCATTTTGTCCTTAGCTTTGACAACCGCCCTCAACATTTTGTAATAGTTAGTTTGATTTTCGTTTTCAACGATTGCCGATTGATGATTTGTCTTTATTGTTACTGTGTTAGTATTCGTCCCTATTTGACTTTGTACTGTTTGTGTTTGTTCTTTTTAAGGATTCATTCTTTTAGCGTTTGGCTGCCTTTGTTTTGTTTTTATTTTATATTTGATTGCATTTTGTTTTATTAGTTTGATTCAGAGTTCCTCTTGTTGTTGGGCTATAAAGCTTGATTTGGGAATTGTTCATTGTTTAAAAACAGTTTGCTTTAATTGATGTTGAGTTTTGTTACCTACAATTCGACTTTGTGTTTGTTGAACAACTTCTTTCTTTGATTATTGTTTTGTCCTTTAGTTTATAAATTTGTTAGTTTTGGCCCTTTTGGCCGCCCATAATTCGATACAGTCTATACTGTTTGAAGTATAGAGGCCACAACTGCTCTTTTCAGAGCCAACACTCCTCCTAAAAAAGATTTAAACATGGCGGTACCATAGATATAGTTTTTCCTAATGTATAACAACATAAATCCATTTCCAATGGAGTTATCTGCTTGGGAAGCCAGTTAGAACTGGTTTCTTCAGACAGGATAACTCTAGATCAAGACACAGCCAACTGATTACAATATGAGAACACTAAACTACATTTTTTTTTCAATTTGCATGATAAAGCAAGTAAGCTGATGGAGGAACAAAACATATTTCACATCATGCATCTTGACAGAGCAGTCTCTGGGAGGTGGCTTAGCTTTTTACAACTTCAGTAATGTGGCATAATGGTAATTACAGAGCAAACACTTGATTGAGCCAATGAGACCAATTTAAGAACTCACTCCGCAGTAGTGCAGTTAATAACGATCCTGTTGGCTAAAGTAGTAGTCCCAGCTGATTTTCTATACCTTCCGTCCGAGTAGTAGTTAAAAAGCAGGACAGTTCTTTTCAGAACTGAAAAGTCTCCTGAACAATTTGATAAATCTACTCCGCGGTAGTAGAATAAAGAAAGACAGTTCTCTAAGAACAAACTCTACCTGGCAAGTAAATACACAAATGGTGTTACCGATTCTAACCAAATATATAATAAGCACTTCATTGGTTTGTATTTACTCACCATTATAAGGAAGTTCATTGCTAATATCTTCATCTAGAAGTAGTGCTGTCTCAAACGTCCTGTAATATGACAAGCACATACATATTTTACCAATCATCGTCTAATCATTCATAATTCTTCCTTTAGCACTCAAACCTAACTAACCATAAAGGTAGGATTTGAAAACTTTGCATGGTGGAAATATGATATAGAAAGGTCTGCGGTAACACTATGTTTCTCCAGAAGACGACCAGAGCATACTGATCAAAACGTAGGGATGGAACCAATGGTTCTTTTCAGAACCACCCCACCTCATTTAGAGATTGTTATTACATGGTGTTACCGCAAACCTGTCTATATCCATAAAGGCATTTACTCCTCAATGCCGCACAGAAATTCAAAAGATTTTTTGCTGTACCCAGACATCCCCATATAACTTTTGTTGTGATTATTTTAACTGTCAAGATGAGTTTATTTTGTAGAGGATGAAACTATACCTTTTGAATGCTTTGCACAGTTGTTTTGTTTGCTTAAACCAATGACAGCTGCCAGTTTGGAAACATGTGACAGGTCTCCATTGAATGCTTTGCACAGTTGTTTTGTTTGCTTAAACCAATGACAGCTGCCAGTTTGGAAACATGTGACAGGTCTCCATTGAATGCTTTGCACAGTTGTTTTGTTTGCTTAAACCAATGACAGCTGCCAGTTTGGAAACATGTGACAGGTCTCCATTTTTAGTACACTTCATATGTTATGTCAATGTTTTCTGCCACTACTGGAACAATTGCTCATGTATGCGCTATGCATAGACTTTAACTGGTACAATATACTGCCATTTTGTACAATTGTGTTGGCATGATTGGTCAGAGATGTCTCTTGTGCATTACAAAAAAGAACGCTGGGTAAATGATTGCCACGATAGAACACAACTCTGGTACAGAACAGGTTGTTTATCTCTTGTGTAAAGGCAGTGGACACTATTGGTAATTACTCCAAATAATTATTAGCATAAAACCTTACTTGGTGATGAGTAATGGGGGAGAGGTTGATAGTATAATAAAATTGTGAGAAACGACTCCCTCTGAAGTGACATAGTTTTCGAGAAAGAAGTAACCTTCCACGAATTTGATTTCGAGACCTTAGATTTAGAATTTGAGGTCTCCAAATCAAGGATCTAAAATCACACAACTTTGTGTGACAAGGGTGTTTTTTTCTTTTGTTATTATCTTGCAACCTCGACAACCAATTGAGCTCAAATTTTCACAGGTTTGTTATTTTGTGCATATGTTGAGAAACACCAAGTGAGAAGACTGGTCTTTGACAATTACCAAAAGTGTCCAGTGTCTTTAAAGGCAGTGGACACTATTGGTAATTACTCAAAATAATTATTAGCATAAAACCTTACTTGGTAGCGAACAATGGAGAGCTGTTGATAGTATAAAACATTGTGAGAAACGGCTCCCTCTGAAGTGGAGTAGTTTTCAAGAAAGAAGTAATTTTCCGCAGATTTGATTTCCAGACCTCAGATTTAGAATTTGATGTCTCGAAATGAAGAAACTGAAAGCACACAACTTCGTGTGACAAGGGTGTTTTTTCTTTCATTATTATCTCGCAACTTCGATGACGGATTGAGCTCAAATTTCCATAGGTTTGTTATTTTATGCATACGTTGAGATACACCAAGTGAGAAGACTGGTCTTTTACAATTACCAATAGTGTCCAGTGTCTTTAACAGTTTGATTTAATTTTTGGGTGAACAAAGAAATTTAGACAAATCTTGCTGGGAGCATTCACAATAATTAGTGATTTGTTAGAAAGTTAAAGGCACTGGACACCTTTGGTAATTGTCAAAGACCAGTCTTCACATTTGGTGTATCTCAACATATGCATAAAATAACAAATCTGTGAAAATTAAGACTCAATTGGTCATCGAAGTTGAGAGAGAATACTGGAAGAAAAAACACCCTTGTCACACAAGTTGTGTGATTTCAGATGCTTTGAATTTGAAAACTCACCCGAGGTCTCCAAATCAATTCAAATATTTTAGTGAGAAATTATTTCTTTCTCAAAAACTACATTACTTCAGAGGGAGCCATTTCTCGCAATGTTTTTAACTATCAACCTCTCCCCACTACTTGTTACCAAGTAAGTTTTTATGCTAATAATTATTTTGAGTAATTACCAATAGTGTCCACTGCCTTTAAGACAATAGGCTTACCAGCAGCGAGCTACGTTCCTGACTGTATATCCTCCACCACCAAGCACTAATGTAGGTACGTTGAATGTCTTAACAAACTTGACGCATTCTCCGTGGCCTTTGATACTGAGATTGAAACATCCTAATCTATCGCATCCCAACGAGTCTGCTCCACACTGTATAGCAATACAAACAAAATAACACATTTAATAATAATATTCGCTTTTTATATGGCGCTTTATTACAGCCTGAATGGCGTCTCAAAGCCCTTCCAACATTATAACCCCCTGGTCACTGGGACTTAAAGGAACACGTTGCCTTGGATCGGTCGAGTTGGTCTTTGAAAAGCGTTTGTATTCAATTTTTGTAAAATGCATATGATTAGAAAGAGTATTTAAAAGTAAAGTAAAATGATCCACACAAGTATCACTCGAAATTGCGTGGTTTTCTTTTTACCTCGTCGACTAACACTGTCTGCCATTTATGGGAGTCAAACCGTGTTAGTTCGCAAAGTAAAAGGAAAACCACACCTTTCTAACCATATTCATTGTATAATAAAAACGGTTCAAAAGCTTTTCAAAGACCAACTCGACCCATCCAAGGCAACGTGTTCCTTTAAATCATTCCTTAAACCATCTCAGCTCCCTGGGGAGTATGTACATGTATACAGCCAGTGCTGTGTGTTAGCGCGCCCCAAGCTTATCATTCACATAAACCATCTCTGCCCTCACATGTACCCATTTACCCCTGGGTGGAGAGAAGCTTATGGTTTAGTGTCTTGCTCATATTTCTTTTTATGTAGACGTTTCATATCAATGAATAACCTGTCAGTGCATTACATGTTTGTGTCCCCATTGTTTTGTCCGTACTGTCACCGTTTTCCTTGAATACAATTCTTTTGTCTTTGTCTTTATAGGTAAGGGGAACAAAAAGCAATTGCTTCTCCCTTTTCTTAGATGTAAATGTCACATAATTATCTAAATATTTATTGTTCAATATCTAGAGCAAGTTTTCATGTGTTTAACTGAACATCGTTATCACAAGTTGTATTGATTGATGTTCACATGAAATAAATGTATATGAAATGAATACTAGTGCATCCGTAAGAACACTAGACTATAAATACAATGGCAACTGTCTTACTTATGACTATGGACCATGGAACACAGCCAGAGATCGAATGTGTTTTATTTTTTTCAGAGGGAAGAAAACCCTCGTGGCACAGCAGAGAACCCCTCACGTGACATACATGTATGGCCCTGGCCGGGTATTGAACTAGAGTCACATTGATGAGAGGCAAGCTCTTTACGCACAAGCCAACCGTTCCCAAAAATGGCGACTGCCTTACCTGTAGCACAATACAGCTAGGTCTGTAGAAGTCCATGACACTTTGAATAACCGGCTTGAAGAGACCAAAGTACATCTGATCATCGATGCCATCCTTCAAAGGTACATTAATGGAATAGTAACGTCCACTCTCCATACCGATCTCATACATATCACCTACAGAAACAATAGACAATGTAGGAATCTTGTAGTGCCTTTAAAAGAAAGGAATCATCTCTTAATTGGGTCTTGATATGTTTTGTAGATACCATTTGGCTATGACATCAATCCCAATGAATGAAGATGTTCACATGTTGTATAATTTATCTGTAGGTATTTCGACCTCAAAAGTTGTAAAGTTGATGAGAAAACAAAGGTGAAAATCACAAAATAATGTTTTCAGGAGAGTCGCATAAATGTGTTGTACATGCTAAAATAATTGTTGTCTCACTGAGACGGAAATTATTTTTAAAAAGTACAGCACCTCTGCGATGATTTTTTGGAAGGGAAGCTTTCTGCCATTATTATCTTTAAACCATGTAATTTTAATGTCAACCTGTGGATGTTTGTGTTTTGTGTCGTACAAAAAGTACCCAGACCCTTTAAAAGCCAATTGTAAAAACATGTTTAGTTTCAGAATCCAGCATTTTACTTCTCATTAGGACTATTTCACATATGGATTCCTAAAATAGAACTGTTGTTGCCAAGCGGGCAAGAGTACCCAATTCAAACTCTGGTGTTTCTGATCAGCAGAGTGTGGGTTCGAGTCCCAGTCCTGACACTTGTGTTCTTAAGCAAGACGATTAACCATTGCTTTGTCTTTCGGATGGGGTGTAAAGCCGTGTAAAGCCGTAAAAGAACCCAGTGCACTTATCAAAAAGAGAAGGGGTTCGCCCCAGTGTTCCTGGCTTTGGCTGCAGAATGTTCTGTAGCACCTTGTTAACCCTTATCAGATGCTACATAATTGGGTCTCAGAATTCATAACTTCAATAACCTATCTTACTGTATAAATGTATTGACTAAGCGCCTTGAGTACCTTGTTGGTAGATACGTGCGCTATATAAGATTTAAACATCAATATTATTATTATGAAAATTAAATGATCATGGATACATTACTATAACAAAGGAACAAGCGTGTCTTACCTGTACCAGGGAAGAAATGATTACCATACTTGTGGAATGAGACTGTCATAACTCTATCCGTTAGGTAGAATGCTTCTTGTACACCGTCACCATGATGAATATCAATGTCAATGTACAATACACGAGGATGATATCTGAGGAGGACACAATCAAAAGTTCAAATTAAAATTCAATAGTGGTTTATTGAATACATCACCAAATAAAAAGTCAAAGACTATGGGAATCTATGGGAATTTGGTTTACAATATTATAACGAAACACAAAAAATATGTACACAATTATGTTTTAACATAATACAATAGAAAAAATATTACTTGACTTAAACAAACATGAACTGTGATAGCAGCATTTAAAAAAAGGAAAACCCCCAAAACTGGTTGACTTGACACAAAATTAAAAGCAAAGGGAGAGCTTAAAGGAACACGTTGCCTTGGATCGGATGAGTTGGTCTATAAAAAGCGTTTGTAACCGTTTGTTATAAAATGCACATGGTTGGAAAGATGTTTTAAAAGTAGAATACAATGATCCACACAAATTGCCTGGTTTTCCTTTTAGTTTACGTCGGCCATTTACGGGAGTCCCCATAAATGGCCGACTGTGTTAGTCGACGAGGTAAAAGGAAAACCGTGAGGCATGTTTGTGTGGATCATTGTATTCTACTTTTGCAGCATCTTTCTACCCATAATAAGCATTATATAACAAACGGTTACAAACACTTTTCAAAGACCAACTCGACCGATCCGAGGCAACGTGTTCCTTTAACTATACAATTGTATAAGACTTTATATAACGCCCAAGCAGATCCTTGCCACTTGATTGGAGGATTGTCCGACAGATGGCTGGATTGAAAACCATAGTTACAAAGACTCACTGTGCTTCTAAGTTCTAAGCTCTTCAAAAAAAGTTAACCTCATCTTTATATGAGAAGTGTTATGTAGACAAACTTGGTATTTCTATATGAGAACAAGTATTATACAACTAACTATTTGATGCATGGCGTGTCATGGCCTAGTTGTTAAGACATCTTCTTTGAAATATGAGGCCCAACAGATGTACTTTCAAATAAAATCAGTAAAAAATCAACAAAACACCAAACACAGAAAATATAAGCCTGACAGAGGAGGGCAAACGGTTGACAGAAAAACAAAGCAAATATTGTCTGTAATTATTTTTTATTCTGGCACAAGACTACTGTAATTTCGCTGATTATTGCAGCCTCTCATACCTAATATCTATCAAAAATAAAAACTTTGTCAAGCGTCCATATTTTTTTTATAGGTAAAAAACGTCAGTTTCGAACACAATTTTTGACAGATTTTAAGTGACGATCGCCAACAAATGACAGATTTGCGTGACGTTCCAGACTTTATTACCTTCGCACAATCCACATCAAACATACCTGAACAGAAGTTGATTTAGTTTCCAAAAACTAGCGATCTGAAGAAAGTATTTCCGTTGTAAATCATCTGAAAGACATTTTGGTTTTTCGTCTGCAGCTGTCCGATGGATTGTCGAACGGCAGTAAATGCCGATGTCGATTTCTTGACAATTTCGCCCGAGTATAAGATCGCGCGGAAAAACATGTGCTGATCGCGCATTCCGTAAAAACACTGAGGGTGCCTGACTACAACCAGACGTTTGAGGGGGTACGTCTCGTGTCAAATGTCAACTCACAGGCCAATCGGAAAATTCATGAATGTCGTGCGGAAGCAAATGACGGACAAGGAAAAATTACATCGCTGGAGATTTGACCAGGTATCGCAGCAATCATTGTCACAAAATAACTATTATTTAAATGTTTTTCATTGTATTTTTTTCAAACTTATTGAATGTCTTAAAAAATTGGTTAATTCACGTGTTTCCTATTGTTGATATTTTTGACGGAAAAAAAAGATGAAAGGAAAATTACTTTTTTTTTTTTTTTTAATTGTCAGACTTTGATTGTCTTTTGCTGTTAAATTATTTGTCAACATCCCCCACCACCTGCGCATTCAAAAGTAAAATAAATCCCCTGCAAATATGAACCTTGGATCATTTAAATACCTCAATTATCTAACAGGTTGTTGAGGTCTGTCAAAAATGCTGATGTCAGGGACTCAAAATCTCCTATCTTGATTTATTTGAAAGGCATATGGGCTGTCAAAATTGTGTATGATATCTTGCTAGGTACCTCTTAGTTTATTACAATGTATAAATAAACAAAATAGCTTTGACTTATGAAAATATCAGGGTCCGAATTTCAGACTTACACATAATAAAGAAGATGCCTTAAGAGCACCGAATTGAAGCTCTGGGCCCAATTTCATAGAGCTGCTTAACGGTCGATTTTGTGCTTAACGGGTGCACCTAGCAAGTTTTTCATTTCATAACCTTGCTTAAGCAAGGTTTTTTGCTTAAAACGGCAAAGCAAGCAAGCAAAAAGGGTCCTTAAAGCCCCATTGCTTAAGCACCCTGTTTAAGCGCCGGGCCCAGTTTCAAAGAGCTGCATCCCGTAACGGTCGATTTTGTGCTTAACGGGCACACCTAGCAAATTTTTCATTTCATACCTTTGCTTAAGCAAGGTTTTTTGCTTACATAGGTAAGCAAACAAAAAGGGTCCTTAAAGCCTCTATTTTGCTTAAGCACCCTATTCACACAGCGCATAATGCAACACTCATTGCAAACGATGTTATTGTGCCGGCACAGCGGTGATTGTACGTGCGTTTGTATGGTAGGTGTAGCGAATAAACGAGTGTCTAAAATGCTTCAGAATCATGCTGTACAATGTATTATCTTCTTGTTTACTTTCAAGTTAGTGTGTAAACCTTTCGAGGGGCACTTTGAACTATTACAAATAATACATATCAGACACAAAAGGTGATGAATTTTTTTTATCGCCACTCGAGTGCACTCCGCATTTATTTCGCCCGCCATTTTGTCGGCACCTTCTTCTTTTTTGCTTAAGCAAACGACCTAAAATGTTGCGCGCGCAGTTTGTTTACGTGCTTAAGCTAGCAACCGCTGGTGAAATAGGTTTACGCTTAAGCAATTTTTGTTGCTACGTTAAGCCAACATATTTGCTTACCGTTAAGCAGCCCTAGGCCATGCACACAGTGCAAAATACACTGCCTTCTTCTGTTTTGCTTAAGCAAACGATCTAAAATCTCCGCGCGCAGATTGTTTACGTGCTTAAGCTCGTGTACGTTTAGCATGGAATCCGAATGATTTTAAGCAATTATTTTTGCTACGTTAAGCGAAAAAATTTGCTTACCGTTAAGCAGCTCTATGAAATTGGGCCCTGGAGTTTGATTGCTAGGGTATGGGTTCGAGTCCCAGTCGTTACACCTGTGCCAAGACAACTGTGTCTGCCGCTAGCTCCTACAGGCGTCAAGAGAGGGGGGGCGACTGCGAACCTTACCTGCTACTACGGGACCCGCAACCTCTTCTGGCCAGGTATGACACCTGCTATTACAGAGATGCGGGCACGCTGCTCATCATGCAACCGCATGGCACCCTCACAGCCGAACGCACCCCCACCCCTCCACTCAACCCAGTCTACCCATTCCAGTGCCTTGTGTCCGACTACTTCCACTACCGTGGCCGGCACTACTTGGTGGCTGTGGATAGATACAGCAACTGGCCAATTGTGGAAGAATCTGCTAATGGCGCGGCCGGACTTATTTTTGCCCTGCGTCGCATCTTTGTTACCTACGGCATCAGTGACGAACTAACATCCGATGGTGGCCCTGAGTTCAAGTCTAGCACAACAACCACATTCCTGCGCCATTGGGGTGTGACCCATCGCATGTCATCGGTCGCCTTCCCCCACAGCAATTGCCGTGCAGAAGTGGGAGTAAAAACTGTGAAACGCCTCATTACAGACAACACAGACGCCAATGGCTCACTGAACACAGACGCATTCCAGAGGGCCATGCTCCAGTACCACAACACCCCTGACCGCGACACGCACCTCTCTCCAGCCATGTGCATCTTCGAATGACCCATTAGAGACTTCACCTCCATTCATCCCACATGACATGGAAGAAGACCCTCCTCTCGCGGGAAGAGGCCCTGCGCAACCGCCACATGCGTGCTGCTGAACGCCTTTCCCAACACACACACATGTCCTTCCCCCACTAGTCGTTGGGGACTATGTCCGCATCCAAAACCAGACAGGCCCCAGCCCCACCAAATGGGACAAGACTGGTATCGTGGTTGAGGTGCGCCAGTTTGACCAATATGTCGTGAGAGTGGATGGCTCTGGATGTGTCACACTTCGTAACAGAAAATTCCTACGCAAGTATACGCCCGTCTTACCCTGTGCACCTTTGGCTATGGCCCCCGGCCCAGCAGCAGTCTTGGTTCCTCCAGCCAAGGTGGCAACACCTGCATCTCGCAGCTCTGTCCTGCCGCCTTCTACCAAGCCTCACCCGCCACACACTGATCCCTCCGACACTGCGGACGACTCACCAGGCCTGCCAGCACCACCACCAGTCATCCAGACGCCTCCTCCCCTATCAAACTTTCACCCAGACTCACCTCAGCGCCCGGCAGCCGCTGGCCCTGTCCCCCGAGCTCTTCGGGCCCTCCTGCCTCACAACGCTCCTGGACACAAGGAGCATCCCATCCCTGCCACAGCACCCCTCCCTTCGGCCCCCACCCCCGACTTGCACACACCTCCCGTGCGTCGTTCCACTCGTCAGACCAGCCCTTCAGCCTGACAGTTTTGGAGACTTTGTTACAGCATTATCGTTTTATGGAGGAACCTCCAGTTCTCTAGTTCCTATACGTTCCGTTCCTCCACCGAGTTGTGTTCATCTGTTGCTGTTTACCATATCAGTCTCTTTGTCGCTTCCCTCCAACGACTTGGGGGGACATAAAGAACTATGACTCTTGCTTCTTATAAGTTGCCCTGTTCTTTATTTAATTTCAGATCCTGTCAGCATTGCTTTAATCAGCAAATAGTCTTATACTTATTTAATGAGTGACTGGCGACTTACCCCCCCCCAAAAAAAAAAAAATGTGTAACTTACTTGAGTAGTTCAAGAATGCCGATGACAATGTCATTGACATAGCAGAATCCGGAGGCTTCAAATTTCTTGGCATGATGTAAACCTCCAGCCCAATTGACTGCAATATCACAAAGCTGTAAAACAACATTCATATCAATTGTTATAATACAGTAGCCTACCTTAATAGATTATAAATCATTCAGAATCCTATTCAGGCACTTGCCTGACTTAAAGGGACAAATTGCCATGGATCGGTACCCGCTGCTAAAACATAGGATTCCAACTGCCTCTAGTTATCGGGCAATCTCGGTAGTCTATTTGGTAAGACACGCTCTAGAATCCCAATCGAGTAATATGCCTGTGATATTTTTTCACAGGACTCTGGAAAGTACTGAGTATACAGTGCTAACACACATCGGTGTACGGGTAAAAACCAAAGTTAAAAAAGCACAATAATCATGAATAAAGTTAAAGATTTTCTTACATTATTATTGAGTTTTGTAGTTCCTTCTAACGTCGCTCCTGTATACATGGAACAGAAATCAAATAGGCCAGGAAATACTGGACAATCGTCACCAACGTTGAAGTGACTGAGATGTTTGGTAAAGGTTTGAATATTCTGTGGTGTTACTCGATGTAAGAAGTCTATGTAATCTTCTGAGTGGAAGCGACACATGTCATGCATGTTGGCTTTGTATGGGCGATACACCTGCACAATGGATTAAAATGTTACAATACAATAAGTGAAAGGCAGTAGAGGCTGATTTTACTAAGTTTGATCTTAACTGTGTATCAATTAAAAGCGTTATTTCACAAAACAAATTACTACATGGTAATACCATGGGAAATCCTTCCTCCATGGTAATACTGACAACTAACCATAAAGGCACTGGAGACCTTTGGTAATTGTCAAAGACCAGTCTTCTCACTTGGTGTATCTCAACATATGCATAAAATATTAAACCTGTTAAAATTTGAACTCAATTGGTTGTCGTCGAAATTGTGAGAAAATAATGCAAGAAAAAACACCCTTGTCAAACAAATTGTGTGCTTTCAGATGCCTCGAACTCGAAACCTCAGCTGAGGTCTCGAATTCAATTCAAATATTTTAATGAGAAATTACTTCTATGTTACTTCAGAGGGAATCTTTTCTCACAATGTTGTATACTATCAACAGCTACCCATTACTTGTTACCAAGTCAGGATTTATGCTAATATTTATTTTGAGTCATTACCAATAGTGTCCAGTACCATTAAGATGAACATGTAAAACCAAGCCCTACAACATGTTTAAGTAAGAGTGGTACTAAACCCACTTCCTAGTGGTACACATGTTCACTGGTATTGCAGAATTAGTCAACATCCCTGATGGCATTAATTTGCAATTTTTGGTCCAGAGTATATTATTCCTAAGCCACTAAACTGCCAGGAATTCCAAATTATTTCCATGCTCAGAATATTCTTTTTGTGAGAATATCGTTTTCGCAAGGAGTCCAAGACTTTGAGGGGAGGTATTAATTGGTAATCAAATATTTGCAGCAAGAAACACAAGTACTCTTTGCCCTCTTTGTTGCAAAGCATAACGGTAAATGCAAGCATTGTGCTATCTGCCAAGGGAATTCCTTGACACTTTTTTAAAATGTCTATACATGTGTCTATCACTATCAGGCTTTGGTTTGAGTAAATTTGAATATTCTGATGGTGCCTTCAGAACCTTTACAGAAAGTCATACTGTATAAAAACGCCTGGAGTGGCTTTCTAAACATACAGTCTAGTGTGGTTAACCACCTCCTAACTACTAAGCTTAGAACCAGGTCAATGTGACTCTAAACAGATCAAAGCACATTGATTGACAAGATTGAGACTTACTTGTAGTTTTTTGTAGAGTCCATAGTTGAGCACCAGATTATGTGTCAATGACAAACGATGTGGTTTCATTGGATGGCCTGGACCTATTTAGGTTAGCAAAGTTATAATAATAACATGTAAATGTTTCAACTTTGGTATGGAAAATAGTAACGAGCAATGTAGGGCCTTACGACACAGAAATTATCAACCGACTGCCCACTCTCTCACCTTGATGGTGGCATCGAAGCCCTTCACCTGGCTGAGGACCAGAATGTGATCAGCATAGTAAGGACATCATCATCATCCCAAGTATGAACGTACTGAGTTTCATGTTGGGCCGTTATGGCTCTGTTTTAACATCGATCTTATAATGGATAGTTGCCAGCAACTATGATAAGACCAAACAGAGCCAACAGCCCAACAAGGTGGGTTACTGTTTTTAAAACTTTAAAACTACAAACATCTGCAATGTAAAAATATAGGACAAATGCATAGCCATCTTAGAGACTAAATTTGAGTTGACTGAACAGCTTAACTTTTCTTTCAGCCATCAAATGCATATACATCAAATGTTATCCAGGCTTACTCCTAGAACTATTTCGGTTTCGTCCGCTATCGTCTCCTGCTTACTCCTAGAACTATTTCAAATTTGTCCGCTATCATCTCCCGTAAGTGGGAGATAATAGCAGACGAAACCGAACTAGTTCTAGGAGTAATCCAGACTCTGCTGAACATGATTATGGTCCCTCCATTCTCCTGATGGTCTCTGACCGTCAGGAGGATTTCTATAATCGCACCCTGAGTTCTTGCTGCACACCGGCTGATACGTCATCGGCCACCACCCTCCTAGTTTAGCCTTCTTTCAAGGCTGCAAGACCAACCCAGTAAAGGCAACTACTGGGATGATGACAGGACACAGGAGAACATAGACAGGGATGTGTACAAACTTAAGTGCCTGTTGAGGTTGTAGTTGTACTTTTTTGTATCCTGTACAATATCTCACTTGAGTTTTTGTTTCATGAGTGATAAAGTGGCAATCAAACAGCGAAAACAGATTTTTGCAGAAACATTTTAAGGGAGCAACCACAGCAGTCCTCTTTCTTAGTGTGTTGACATTTTGTAAAGCTTTCTGTATCCTGCCACCACCTTTTCACTCATTTTGTTGACCAAACAAAAGGCATTGCGTTGTTATTTTTAGTCAATTATTCCCAATTTTATTTCATAACAAATGAACAACTTCAACAAGCGACAAGTGGTGGCAGAATACAGACATTTTCCTCAACCAATACCGTAGAAGAATGATGTCCACATGAAAAATGAACAATGATGCAGTGCGTGTGCGCGCTGTCCGTTTGCATTGCACGCCGTTCACTCATAATGGCGCACATGCACTGTAGCACTGCAACATTGTAACACCCCTTTTACAGAATGGTTTAGCCTTATGAACCTGGGATTTCGCTCCGAGATCTGGTAAGTTTTTGTCCATTTTTCTTCGAAATATTTCCTAAATGGTGTTTTGAGTATTATGGCAGGCTGCATTAGACATTGCAGATTAAGTTCGTACCCTCAGAATTTGTGTCATGATTTTTGAAAGTGGTAAAAATAGGGCAAATCTGGTGACTAGCTGTCAAAATTGTACGTGTTGGACCAGATCAACCGTTTCCGCTCGAAACAAACTCGTAACCCTCCGGCCTGGCGGCCGTCGGGAGGTGGGTTACGTAATCGCAACTAGTGACACGCAAGCTTGCACCTGTGCTTATAATAAGACAGTTTCTTCAGTCCGATTGGTTGAGAGCAACGGCCCGGACAGTTATGCAACATCACGCGATACACGTGACGCGCACAGCATTCCCTTATTATAAGGAGTTGTTTACCCGCGGGCCTTACCATTTCCTAGCTGGAGGGGTGTTGTGTTGAAGAACTCATTGAACAATTACAATTTTTGCATTTATTTTACTTTTTGACCAAAAAGTGGTGATGTTTTTATACCGAAAAGGTATTTTAATGGGAATCAAAGTGTGTTGAATCAGTTTTCGGAAAAGTTTCCGTATGGCGCCACCACTTTTTCATTCGATATGAAATAATATAAGATAGTATCTAATTTACCTCAGTGAGATATCACTTTTTGTAAAAATGAGTGAAAAAGTGGTGGCGCCATACGGAAAGTTATCCAAAATATCAAGAACCAGGCCTCGTTGGGTTTGAAAACCTCTTCACCACACATTGATTCCCTTAATTAATAAAAGTTAAATCAGATTGGCCGGCCGAACAGAACAATCACACGGTCACCGGTGGGTCAAGGAAATTGTAAGTGTCTACGAAGTGTTTAATACCATTTGAAGAAGACAATTATTTTGACATACCATAATGAAAATTACCGACATCTGCATCATAGAAATAGGCAATTGTTTGTGGGGTAGACATCATAAAACAATACCAACGCAAACAACTTCAAATTAGTGCTGCATTGCCAGTGCACTTGAGCTCTATAATCTGTGTATACCGTACGCGCAGTGTTCCTCTGAAATGGAATGGTACCACTGGGTATTATACGAGGAATTTCTGTAGGGGGAGGTTGGGTTTCAAACCATGGATGTCAACTTTTCTTGTTCTCTATTTTTTTTTCTTTATTGTCCGGCCGTGCACGTTATCGTTCACTGCCTGATATGAATGCTGCCACCACCGACCGCTTCAAGATCAATGTATTGATGCGTTGGTGTAGAGTTCTGCTTCAAATTTTACCACTTCGATGAAATTTTTGTTGATATTTTGGAATTTTGTCATTAGCTCTTTTGGTCCACATTTAGCTTGTGTAGGATAGGCCACACGCGCACGTCAATTAAAGTATAGTGATTGTCAAAGCAGGAGGCCTGCTCTCCCTTGTGTAGGCCTAGGGGGCCTATTGGTCAAGGCATAATTTATACATGGAGAAAATGGATTTGGACTCATGATTGGTCATCAAAGTTGCAAGAGAATAATGAAAGACAAAACACCAATTTAAAACAAAAAAGCTTCAGCCTGAAGTATAAATAACTCATTTAAAAAAAGACTATGCCACAGAGGGAATCGTTAAGCGTACTATGGTATAGTATCAACAGCTCTAAATGCACAACTATTTTGAGTAAGCACCTCCTGTGAATACCGGACACTTCGGCACCTCGCAAACTCGGCACCTGCAAACTCGGCACCTTGCAAACTCGGCATCTTGTAATCTCGGCACCCACTCGGCACCAAGAATGTCGGCACCATACAAACTCGGCACCAACCTTTTATTGACTGACAAACTCGGCACCAAGCAAAAATAATCTCGAAGAGTCAAGCGGTTAAAATAAAGTAACGTACGTGTAATTACACAATAAAAAAGAGTTTGATAATTAGTAGCTTTGTAAACGCTGTTCATGGCAAAATCACTAGTTGGGAGTTGATAAGTAAGAATTCCGAACTTTCGAGAAAATTTGGGCCCACAGGAAATTTACCGTGGCGCCGCACCGAGTTCAGTCTACAAGTTTTTTTAAAATGTTGTTTAGGCTGATTGCATCCATGTCGGTGAAAGTGCAGCGCAATTTGTTTTTATGATTTGGGCTTTGAACATTTAAAAAAAGGGTTTTGTTTAATTTGTTTAATAGTTTTCAATGAAATTTTGCTTTAATAGAGCGTGATTTGCCGAAAGACGCCGGCCGTGACCGGGGACTAATTTACCGACGGACTACTCGCGACAGTTCTGTGCGTGAAAGATTAAAGATCGTTTGGTGCACATGATCCTTTCAGTGTTATTTTTTTTCCGTCTCGTGCTATTTTGCTATAACGTCGCTTCTACTTTCTGGTAAATTGTACGATAGTTAAAATAAGTGTTATAATAACTTATAACAGGATCAAACTTTGTATGGGACTGGGGGACTGAAAATCACAGCGTGAAAAAAAATCGAACTTTTTCAGCTGGGTACCGAGTTTGTATTTGTACATGTGCCGAGTTTGTGGGTGCCGAGTTTGCAAGGTGCCGAGGTTGTAAGTGCCGAGTTTGCAAGGTGCCGAGTTTGCAGGTGCCGAGTTTGCAAGGTGCCGAAGTGACCGGTACCCCCCCCCCCCCCCCCTTGTAGGCCTATCGTTTGAGGCGTAACAATAAAACCGTATGCCTATTGGTTCAGTCTTCTCCACTGAGCAGCTTTTGATCATATTAAACCATTTTGAGAGCCATTTCACTTCGAGGTAATGTGGTGGATACCCACACTATTGAATCTGAGAAACGTCACCGTCAGATGGCATGCGTTTCTCAGATTGTTATTCCGTCGGATCCAAAACTAAGCTCAACAATCCGTATATAGGCAATACGCAGTGCTGCATAGATGGAGAGTGGGGACATTGACTATTGTTTAATCAATATTGGACACCTTGTAGCCAGTTTATGGACAAAGGAAGGACCATCTATCGATAAAGGGACAATGGTTTACTACCAATGATGGTAACCAGTGAAGGCTTTACACTCTAGCAACCAAGCCAGTCGATAAATTGGGATAAATACTGTCCTATAACGGTACAATTCTGCACCTCAAAGGCGTGGAGGTAGCTGCCCAACGGGGTTGGGCAAGCAGAGTGACTGGGTACGCAGTCTAGTCACAGCGGGGGGCAAATCGACGTAAATTCAAGGGACTTTATTTTAGGGCGATGTTGCAAGCCCGCCAAGTTTACGCTATCGAAGGGGACAGTAGGTGTCACGAGTGTGGCATGCGGCAAGGGGCGGTGGTTGGGAGGGTGGGGTTTTTAAGGCTTAATAAAACAACCGATCATCTGTCATAACTTTTATTAACTGATAGTTTATTGCTAGGGGAAAATTAAACAAATGATTTTCGGCGTGTCAATTTAATATCTGATACAAGACTATATCAAAATACAAACCACAAGCTCTAAACGACATGTTCTTAAAGCATTGACAGCCAGACTATCAAACATGTATGCTCCAAGTTCATCTTAAATTCTGCCTTGCACTCGATGAGATTTTGAGCCAGTTTTGTTAGAAAATTGGCAGGCTTATGGACTTTCCGATAGCTTTAGCCTGTTATTGAAGTTTTGTTAAGGATAACATTATTTACTCTGCAATTTACGAGTTATAAACTTGAAAATCATCTGCTGGGACCAACTGCAAACCCATACCCAAAAATTCAATGACTTTATTATATTTCCCCCATGCACTTTCAAAACTTACTTCAAACAATTAAACGTGTGTTTTGAAGGTCCGCTCAATCCCAATATTTGTAAAATAAACCTTTGGAAAAATGTCATGTTATCTTGAAGTTTATGTACAGCGCATAATGTACCAAGTGAGTGTACCTAGTATTGTTTGTAACCATGGCATGTGGATGTCAGCATTGCAGATACAAATATTTATTGTGACAATTATTGGTAGGCCTACTTCACAAAGTTTATGAACAAGTCGGCTTTGTTCTTCCTTAAAATAAATTGTTTTTGATATATTTAACGAAAATCATAAATTTAATGCGCTCCTTCTCATAAAAAATGAAGCATTCCATCAAATAAGAACAACTAAATTGATACACACACCTTTCATTTAAATCTACAATTTACAGTTATAACTTGTACTAAAGCTACTTTCGCTTTTCCTCTCAAACTTGCGCCGTCACGGCAAACAAGCCATTGTGGAGGACGTTTCTTGCTACTTGACTTCCATTTTATGGTTGACTGGAGTATATCATCAGCGTTAGAAAGAGAGAATGTAAAATTTCACAGCAGACCGCAATACAGTCACAGCGTCAATATTTGCCAGTGTCACTTTCAAAACGAAGAAGTGTTATTCTTGATATATTCCGTACACTGTTCCCAGAGCATAAAGTGAGCCATTCTTGTAAGTGAACTCTGAGTAAGTGTCGAACTTGTCATTCCACACACACTGACTGGCACATGAAGATGCACCGTTACTAAGGGATCCAATAGTAACCACGGCAACGATTTTGTATCTGCTGAACTGCAAATCCTTGACTTTATTTTTGATAGTGTCTGCAAGATGACGACAAAGGTGCGGACATCGTTCGGGGTCGTACTTCGTATCCTGAAGCTGGCTTTCCAAGACATCTTCAATGATACCACAAGCTTTGTGTGACATGAACTGTAGATCGGGTTCCATTTTATAAGTGCATTCGTAGCGGGCTGCTGGACGTGTTCCTCCCAGAGGCCCGCCTCCACGATCGTTGCTACGCTGGGTAGAAGCTGACAACTTGCTGACCGACGTCTGTGCCATCATGATGTTCTTTTACCAATAAACGACTGTCGAACTATATCAGTTGATGCAAACTCGGTGTGTGCTCACAAGTCTATTATACTTTACAGTGAATCTATTGAAAGTTGAAGTTCACAGATTCATCGATGGTTGAGCATAATAACCTTTTTGTTACATCCGTCTGCAACATCAGCAAATGCTTTGAGAGCGAAACAGTCGTTTTTATTCAGTTAAATTCACTACTATTCAAAGCTGATATGCCTACGTGCACGGCCCAAAGTTTAACCAGAAAACGGAACACAAAAATGTACTTATGTGTTGATAGTATCGTAGCTGGCTCCGAGTGACTTGAAAATTGAAACGAAACATCAAGCCATCTGTGTCTACCGGCCGGCGTTTGGCAACCGATTGATCTTACATCGATGGTCCGCTGTTTATAAAAGGCATTCGGTTTTGTTCAGTCGGCTATCTACAACAAAGGAGGATCGAGATCTACAAGAAGCTTGTTGATATTGATTAAAGTGCGTTAATCAATATCAGTAAATTGCCCAAACCCTGGCTTCATTTTCACTATAGAGATTAGTGTTAGTTTATCTCCGTAAGACTCAACTGAATATTGTTCGAGTTGCTAATTTTTTTAAATCAAATTCACGCCTTTTAGTAGGTTTTCAAATTTGGCCCCCCAAAAACGTAAATTTGTTCATTAATATTCATGACTTGGGGCAAAAGTCCTGAATATTGTCGTAAATATTGTCATAACATTAATTTGTCTTTTTTTCACTGCTTCAATAATTAAATTAAATTTAAATGAAATTAAATTAATCTTTAATAGATCCCAAAAGGGTAATTCAAGCTTGCATACAGTCGTCAATCTTTGTGTCATTTCTAATGTTCAGTACATTTGTCAATGTCGACCAAATGAAAGTGAAAACCCCACAAATCCTTGTTGCTTATTGCCCCAATCGCAAACAAAGTGCTTTTGTGATGTTTTCTCTAAAATGTGCCACCACATTAAGATTGAAATATTCACTGGTTCCCTATGTAAGGTTTATGAACCACTCTCCAGGATCCAATGATGATTTAAACTGGTAAATAAGACGATCACCTGATCTCTGTCTCTTTATCTGTTGCAGAAAATGTTGGATTTAATGAAAAAGCTAGACATTCAAGCCAAAATGTACGAGTATATTGTTTAATTACAAAAATGACATTTTAGTTTTATAAAAATCATACAGAACATTAAAGTCTATGTTATGTTGATGGACTGCAGAATAAGCTTGAAACATGGTCAAGTTCCAAGTCGTCACACTTTGATAAAGATTCCTGATTCAGGAGTAACATCATTAAAAGGTGGTATATTACTATACGGCCAAGTAAAGACAAATACCAGTTGATCGTCCGGGGTTTTCCAAAAAAGAGGAGGATGAGGGCCTTTTTATTTATTATTTCTTTCAAAGGTGGCCGCCAAACAAATTAATTCCAACTGGCCAATAAAAAGGGTTAAAATAAGGATGTGGCAAAAAAAAAAAGGACGATTAACTGGTATTTGTTTGTTATTTGGCCTAAATACAGACTTGCAAATAAAGATACAAAACTACTGTTTTCAAACCATATTAATCTAAACAAATTTCACGACAGTGTGTGTTCCTTTGTAACAATACCTTTTTCCATGATCTTCATTAAACATAAAACAAACTTCAAAGGACACTGTTGGTAATTACTCAAAATAATTGTTAGGGAAAGAGCAATGGAGAGCTGTTGATGGTATAAAACATTATGAGAAACGGCTCCCTCTGAAGCTACGTAGTTTTTGAGAAAGAAGTACCGGGTAACTTCTCATTAAAACATTTGAATTGAGTAATAGACCTCCGTTGAGGTCTCGAAATCAAGCATCTGAAAGCACACAACTAGTTCTATCGCAACTTCAGCGGCCAGTTGAGTCAAAATTTTCACAGGTTTGTTGTTTTATGCATAAGATGAGATACACCAAGTGAGAAGACTGGTCTTTGACAATTACCAAAGGTGTCCAGTGCCTTTAAATGAAAAATAACATCAACTTCAACTTTAATTTTCTTTGGCTAAGAAAAGAAAAAAAATCAACCTATGCAAACTGCCTACATGTACATCATGTAGCTCCAATCTGAGAGTTATATTAATAATAAATGAACATAAACAATGAAGCTACTCACAAGTCTGAACTACTGTCCGTTTGTACAACATGCAAATTATGTAACAAAAATTAACCTAAATATTTTGAATAGTTGTCCTGCAAGATCTTTTGACACTTTAGACAAATGTTCTCTTTACTCTAAACAGAGTGCCCCAACCAGTATGAGATACAAATGTAGATAACCAATGCTGTAGTCAGACCTGTATGCTTCGTCTTTGAAAGTGCAAGGGCACCAAGGCATTTTCTCCTTGGTAGAGGGCACCTCATGTGGAAATTGTAAATTTCTACTGGAGCATTTCAAGGGCACAAAGGCAATGACCAAAGGGCATGGAGGCAATTGCATTTGTTGCCTCTATGAATTCTCCGGCGAATTTGGGTTCTTAGCTTAGTGAACTCACACTCCTCACATGAAAGCAGTAATATCAGATCAAATTGATGGCACCACTTCAATAGTATTTGAATTCTTGGAAGCCTAATACAGACTGGAGTTTCTTTTTCAAACTTCATACAGAACACCACTTCAGAAAATCAGAACTAATAAGGAAAAGCGTATTTTCTTCAATATCCCCCTGATTTAGTCATGCAAATTGGCACTAGGTTTAGAGACGTTGTGCAGGCCTGTATGCTTCGTCTTTGAAAGGGCAAGGGCACCAAGGCATTTTCGCCTTTGTAAAGGGCACCCTATTAGGATATTATAAATTTCTACTGGAGCATTTCAAGGGCACCAAGGCAATGACCAGGGGCATGTAGGTAATCACCTTTGTTGCCTACGTAAAGCATCAGGCCTGGTTGTGCCACAATGCAACAAATCACCAACTTGAATACTTTGAGGTTTAGAATAGATTGTTGTAGGAAACCAACTTGCTTGACACATTGATGTATTGAACAAAATTGTTTTATCACTACAGTACATAACATTCATCAATTATTTACAAGTAATTTGAACCATTCCATTTCCCCCCAAAATGAAATGTATGCTTTGTTCCCAAATACATTCATAAATCAATGCTTCTGTTCAGGATTAAAATATGACATACTTCACACCAGTGGTTTAATGAACACATAAATATCCTTGGCAATATCGTCGAGTGCGCATAATTTAATCCACTCTAGATGAGTACAACAATTAAGTGGACTCTATTAATAAGCAGTTAGTTAGGATTGGGCAATCTGTAAGCGATCTAGCTTAGCTTGTAATTGCTTGAAGCGACTCAATATAGATTGTACAGTTTGTGGTCTTCCTGTTGTAGCTTCCAGCTCCACCTTGTAGTTTGCAATAGCATCAAGAGACACGTTAATAAACTGTCGCCTGAAAAAAAGGACATCATTAATTTAATAATATTGAATGAATAACGACTATAATACATTTCTTCATCAACTAAGCAAATTCTTTTAGGTATATATTTTTATTGTTGCCATGGCTTTTCAGGATTTTTGTATCTAAAGTGATGAGCTTTTTAAGGTTTTTATATTAAAAAAACTCCGTAAATAAATTCATTCATACCCAAAACAGTTATTGGTAATTACTCAAAATAATTAACTTCATAAAACCTTTCTTGGTGACGATAAAACATTAGTATAAAACATTGTGAGAAACGGCTCCCTCCGAAGTGACGTAGTTTTCGAGAAAGAAGTAATTTTCCACGAATTTGATTTCGAGACCTCAAGTTTAGACCTCAAGTTTAGAACTTGAGGTCTCGGGTCTCGAAATCAAGCATCAGAAAGCACATACTGTGCAAGATGAAATCGCGTATGGTCTTCTCTACCACTTAATCTTCGATCTTGTCTTTGTACCGCAAAATTCAAGTCTCTTCTCAAAACTTATCTTATGTCACAGGTTTTCAAGGATTAATTTTTTTGTGTCTGTTTTTCTTTGTGTTATGTTTTGTTTTTGTTTTGTTGTTACTGCGCCTTGAACACCCAGCAGGGTAGATATGTGCGCATTACAAGTCTTATTATTATTATTATTATTATTATTATATTATTACCCCCTAGAAGTGATATAAATAGAAGTGATATAGAAGTGATAGCGCCCCCATGCGTTAAAAAATACAGCGCACATGTGCAAGCGTATATCTGTCCATAGATTGTGAGTGAGTTTCTTACCGTTCATGAACAGGTACAACGTTAGGAGAATCAGCAAATGTATCGAGTAATGCACATATGACATTGAGTAGATGCAATGGTTGTCTACACGTTTGCCAGAAAGGATCCTGCAAATAAGAACATCAAGAAAGTATATTGACTCCTTATCACAACAACCTGTTTATTATAATAAGCATGGAAGCTAAAGCCGTGTTCCCATAAGACTTTTTTTGCTAAAGTACCACAACTTTTCTGTTGAATGACAAAGTTAAATCCAATGGGAAGGCATGGTAAAGTGACCTCCCTGTTAACTAACCCCGACCGTGATGTAAACACTAACAAGCCGAAAGTGGTTGCGGTAGACTTCCGCTCAGACACGGTAATTTAACAGGGCTGCTTAAAGTACAATGGGTAACAGCTCCATGCTGTAAACTACTGCAACCTAAAGCGGAGTCTGATCAGCTGATGAGTAGGGTCGGTGCCTGTACGCATCGGTAGTATTAGAGTTGTGGGAATGCACAAGTTAAACCAGATACATCTATGCAACTATACAGCATTACATCTATGCATACAATGCTTACCTTTGCTTTGAAGTGCCCATCGTATATAGTGTGTAGCTTAGACATTGGAGTACCAATACTCAGAAAGCATCTAAACACCCACACAGTCCCCCAGTTCAATTCACAACTCTTCTTCTCCAAATAGAGAACCAAAAAGCCTGTCAAGTAAGTAAGTAAGTGTAATATAAGAATTGGGACTAACCATCTTCTTTAGGTTCAGTCAAGCAACAAACCTTGACTTAATTTTCAATTAAACTCAAAAATGGAATTTTTGAAAAACTGAATTTGCACATGGAAACATCAAACTTGTTAAAAAATACATGAAATAAAAATTAACAATATGAAGAATAAATAAATAATAAATTAATATTATATACATAGTCAAAAATACATTGGAAAAACCAGAAGCCACAAGTATACACACATAATAATATTAAAAGGCATTTAGAAGACTGACGAGTTGAAGAGTTGCACTTTGCTCAAGGACACAAGTGCCACGACGGGGATTCGGAACCCACACTCCGGTGACTTAACCACCAGAACTTGACTCTGATGATCTTAACCACTCGGACATGACACTCTACATTCTACAATCCACACTCTTCATTCACCTTACCTGTTGGGAAGTATCGTTCTGATGTGAAGTATTTACGGCCCAATGATTGCAGTTTATTGGTTAAGATACCAATCCTGCTCTCATGTGGTTTACCAATACTGTCATTAAGATCTGCAGCAAATTTCAAATAAGACAACAAGAAAACCTGCTCAATATACACAGATTGACTGAATTACACTACAGTGCTGTTCACACGACAGCAATTTAACTGGGGTCCCTTGCTTAATTTTTTAGCATGGTTGTAAAATGTAGAAATGTTGACAAGATTTTGCAAGAGAACTTGGACAGTAGAAACAAAATTGTTGTACTTTCACACAAGGTAGATTTTGTGAAATTTTATAACCATGCTACAATTTAGCAAGGGACCGTTGCTAAATTGCTCTCGTGTGAAAGGGGCTTTAAACTATCCCTAGACTACATCATCTGCTGACAATATAGATTCCAAACTGGACTGATAACTTGTTCACTGTAGCTAGCAGCCATTTCTGGGCGGTACCCCAAATACCATAAAGTAGGAGAACTTATATAGGTATAGAAAGGTTTGCGGTAACACCATGTAATGACTATCTCTAATGAGTTGGGGTGGTTCTGAAAAGAACCGTTAGTTTCAACTCGACGTTTCGATCAGTATGCTCTGATCGTCTTCTGGAGAAAAGTCGAGTTGAAACCAACAGTTCTTTTCAGAAACACCCCAACTCAATAGAGATAGTCATTACATGGTGCTACCGCAAACCATTCTATATCGTATTTCCACCATGCAAAGTTTCAAATCCTACTTATATAGGTAGTTGCATAAAGAAGGAATATAGTGGAATAGAAATTAATCACACAAAAGAAAACAGTTTAATTCTTAATAAACACAATAAAGAAATCAAACCTTGAACAAGAAGGTGCATTAAAATGCTGGCCTGTTTGCTTCGTGTTTGAAAGGGCAAGAGTACCAAGGCATTTTCTCCTTGATAAAGGGCACCCTATGATGAAGTTTTAAATTTATACTCTGGTGCAGCATTTCATATGCACCAAGGCAATGACCAGGGGGTCATGGAGGCAATTGCCTTCAATGCCTCTTTGAAGTATCAAGCCTGAATAAGGATACTAGTTTACCTTTGTCAATGATTTGTTGCCACAGAGATTGAACCAGTTGTTGTTCATAATGTCCAGCACAGTGAACAATAGCAAGTTGACATTCATAAAGATGGAAAATATCAGCAAAGTCTCCATACAGCTACAAAGAATAATAATTTATTAAATTTATATTGCACTCTCTCCAGGACCAGCCTCTTCGAGGGTGAATTACATTAAAATACCAATAAAACTTACACAAGACTAATAAGAATAATAGAAAAGAAAACATCAAAATTACACAAAAACAAGAATTTGTTTTAACCATTATTGCTGCGTCCTTCGGATGGGACGTAAAGCAGCAAGTCATGTGTGTTGTGTAATGTACTTAAAATAACCCAGTGCACTTATCGCAAAGAGAAGGGGTTCGCACAAGTGTTCCTGGTCTGATCAGCAGCATATTGTGACACAGTACCCAAGTAAACCATTACATGATGCTATAAAGGAATAGGTCTCATACTTCAAAAAGCTCCACATACCTTGCAAGAGAAAACACTAAGTGCTTAGATACGCCTCTTGGGGTGTTATGAAGCACTATAAAAGAACCTAGTAATATCATTGTTATTATTACCTTAGAAACATCTTGTAATTCCACATTAAGTTTAGACAATGCTTCTTGATATCTAGGATCAGCTGTACTGAATCTTGCAATAGACTCATAGACCTGTAGCTGAAGATTGGCCACCTATAGGAAATCAACAACATCACATCAAAACATGTATGTAGTAGGACTTATATACAGGGATGTGATAGGCTGTTGAGAAAAAAACTGAATTCTGATCACAAAGCGCAAAAGCATGCGAGCTCAAACTTGTGAGCATTAAGCCCAATATTAACATTTATTTGGGTTTTAAAAGCCCTATTCTGCAATCTGGGACGTCATTATACGGTTTTATATAACACCCAAGCAGATCCTTGCCATTTGATTGGAGGATTGTCCGTCACGTGATAGCAAATAAAAGTACCATTGCACGCCGGGTCACTCACCGTGCTTTTTCGTTCCATCCGAAAAGTACCATTGCACGCTGCCAGCGTGCAATAGTACTTTTCGGATGGAACGAACAAGCTGAGTAAAAACATCACTGCGTGCGCGTGTCTTTGGTAACGCAGCAGTGTTACTGCAAGGCATATTAGTAAAATTACTAGCACTCGGCTTCTACAATTAAAAAGTGTTGGCCTACGCTTTGTTTGTTTTGAAAGTTGTATCTTTCAATCAAAATAACATAGATCTACTTGGATGTTATATAAAACAAATAATGAATGTTTTTTATGCTGTCTTCACAGAAGTTTCATAAGGATTCAGACAAAACATTCCTATCAGTTGTCGCCCGACGTCCGCGGATATTCCGATATTAAAGAATATCCGGTTACTTGGTTGTAATTACAGAACTATCCGATTTATAAATAGGTATTCGCGCCCATTGCGGATATGCAGTTAAGAAAAAAAAGGCAATCGCGGTTATGGATAGGAAAACCTATTCGCCATTAACCGGATTTTCAAATAATTCGCCCAGGCCTAATATTCAGACATGACTTAGGTTTGTTTAGTTACCTCCAATTTCTCCTCTAGTTCTTGTAGGAATTCTCCTTCACTGCTTACACTAGTTCTTAGATTACTACTCTTAGCACACATCACAGCACGGGATAGGTACTCAATACGCTGATGTAATATCACATCAATGCTGCAAACATCAACAAATAAATAATAATAATCAACAGTTTGTATATAGCACAAAATTACAATGACGTCTCAAAGCGCTTTTGGAAAGTAAAAGAGTGAAAACCAGCCCTGTTAAAAAAAAAAAAAATCAGAAAATACAGAAAGAACTAAAAAATGCATACAAAGAAAAATACAAGTTGTTTAACCAAAAGAACTGCTTCAAATTAGATTTTCCATCATTGTTACGCCTTCTAACACAAAGGGCCAAAATGGTGTTTATGAATAGAAAAAAGAGTAGCGAGTCAGACTTTAAACAGTTGTTTAAACAGTTTGAAGAGGCCAGTAAAGACCTTGTCGCCATTCTTTCATTCCCTTACCTATGTCTTTCCGCTAGTTTGAGTAGAATCCTAGCAGCAGCTGGATAGTTCCCTGACTTCTCATGATACTTCCACAAGAGATCCATCATTTGTAGATTATCAGATGAGTACATGGCGGCACGCTTCATATACTCTTCCACATACACAGATTGAATCTACATAATCATAAATACATAAGATTTGTACACTTCAATTTAAAGTTGCAACTACTTTTAAGCTTTATTAATTTTGATGTGTGTTAGCTCAGTATACTCGGTACATTCCCTAGTTCTCTAAACACATATCACAGGTATATTACTCAGTGGGATTCGAACCCATGACCTTTGCTGCTTACTTTTAAGCTTCCTTATGCATTTCTGAGGCCTTTGTAAAACAACAAACTCCGTAGAAATACATAAGGCAGCTACCCTCTCATGGACATATAACACAAGCAATACAGTGAGCACTTATTATTTAAAACATGTCACCACTGCTTTATCCCATTGGTGAGCTTAGTTGCCCCAAAATACACTCAAATACACTTATCATAAAATGAAGGGGTACGCCACTGTCATCCTGGTCTGATTGACTGCATATACACCAACTTGTAAACCATTACAGTGTTACTATGTAAACGAGTTGGTCTCAAACTTAAAAAACGTTATTCCACAATACCTTGCAGAAAAATACTGAGTGCCACCGAGTGGCGGATTTGAGCGCTATATAAGAAGCCACTATTAATATTTAATCTCATCTTACCTCAAGAAGACGATCCTTTAGACCCTTCTCCATTAACCAATCATAAAGAGCCACATGGAACAACTCATCATCTGAAGCTAAGGCTTTCTTCACCATCTCATCCATCTAAGCAAGAAACAATGACAACATTCATTCCATCTAAGCATTAAAGGCACAGGACACTATTGGTTATTATTCAAAATAATTGTTAGCATAAAAACTTACTTGGTAACAAGCAAGGGAGAGCTGTTGATAGTATTAAACATTGTGAAAACGGCTCCCGCTGAAGTAACATAGTTTTTGAGAAAGAAGGAATTTCTCACTAAAATAATGAAAGACTTCTGGCCAGAAGCCTTTTATTCCTATCTGAAAGCACACTTATATGTGCGACAAGGTTTTTTTCTTTCATCATTTTCTGCAACTTCGATGACCAGCTTAAGGTCAAATTTTCACAGTTTTGTTATTTTATGCATATGTTAAGATACACCAAGTGAGAAGACTGGTCTTTGACAATTACCAACGGTGTCCAGTGTCTTTAACAAGAAACAATTAACATCATTCATTAAATATCACCCATCAATCAAGCACATTTAAGGGCATACACAATCTCATCTTCAGCAATATGGTCTGAAAAAACCCATCTAATTTGGGTTGCAGAATGTTGAAGTATTGACATGTTTTGAAGCAAAGAATTGAAATGCCACAAGAAACAGTTGACTGTGAAGCTATGTACATCATTGAAGATTCATACTTGTTATACCTCGGTAACAAATTGTGAAGTTTTATTGGTCGAGAACCAACCACGTGATGTGATACAAAGACGCATGTTGCACGGCTGCATATCGCGCAGGGTAACATGAGTTTTGTTTACCGGTGTATATTACCTTGATCGATTTCCAGCACTTTGTACAAAACGGCCGCGGGGTCGAGGGAACAGTGAAGAATGGTTTTTTATTTGAACAACTGTTCGTCTGCTTACTAAACAGAACTTTGAGAAGAGGAATAATAATGTTACCAAGGTATAACAAAACAATTGTTTATTTATTGAAAGTGACTGTGTTGGTGAAGAGGTTTTCCTCCTGCAGTGGAGTGAAACAGGCTAGATGACAACTGTGTGATACTTACATATGTTTTAGACTCTAGACTGGATAGTCTATTAGGATCAGTCTGAGCTGGAGGCCCTGGGTGTGTTGGTACAGCAGGAGATGTAGGATGGGTCTGACTCAATAGTAATAACTCATCAAGAATATCGGTTATACACTTATAACATTCATACCTAGAACAAAACATAATCATTATATTAATTTATTATGCGCAAAATTTAAAACAAAATATATACAGATGCACATTACAATAGTAAAAATAGAGATGTTAACAATTATTTAAGAACATTTAAATATGGAATATACACTGTAAAATCGAGAACAATAGGTAAAAACTATCAATAGAAATTACACATCAGCCGGCCAAAGGTCACATTAATTTTTTTTAAACAAAAAACCTAACGAAATAAATGGGTCTTGAGCAATAGTTGACATCTGTGCCAAGAGGTCTACAAGGAAATGACTGAGTGAAACATGACATATCCTTACCGTGCAGTGAATGCTTGAAAGCCTTGAACATCCTCTAATGGTTTACCATTCTTATAATGATGCAAAGCTAAGTTCTGGGGATCTCTCTTCTCAGCGGCTGACAGACTTAAATCAACAACTCCGTCATAAAACCGCACTGTCAAAACAAAAGGTAATATGAACAGTTATAAGAACCTTCAACCAAATTAAACAGATATGAAATTTGGACAAGGTGGTCTCTTGGGAGTATACAGCCTGTGCAACATATAACTCGGCTTAATCAATCACAAGAACCGTCTCTGCCCTCACAGGTACCCATTTACCCCTGGGTGGAGAGAAGCAGTTGTAGATGTCTTGTCCAGGGACACAAGTGTCATGACCAGGATTCGAACCCACACTCTGCTGAACAGAAGCACCAGAGCTTGAGTTCGGTGGTCTTATTCGCTCGGCCACGATACCCTACAATGCTGCAGCGTTAGTTATAACTACAGTAGATGGTATTATTGATTACAATGCAGTATAAGGTGTGCTGTCAGTATGCAAATCTTACCTTGATGATATTCACTGCATACTGCTGAGAGAATCAACTTGGGACTAATCGTCTTAAATAACTGCAATAAGAATACAAACATAATAGTAATAATAACAGTGGCTTCTTGTTAATTGGATTAATGTGGATACACTCTGGTAACCGTGTTATCTAGCCCTATGTTTGCAGTCTCCCAGGGTTGTGTGGCAGCAGTAATTATAACATCAATTTACCCAATTTCATAGAGCTGCTATGCACATCAATTAACTTAGCATGAAATTTCTTCCTTGATAAATATAGGATTATCAACCAAGTTTGCCTTTGTTGCATATTGCTTTGTTACTGATATTCAGCTGTTGTTTGCTTATCCTGTGGAAATTCCGAAGTTGTTATCAAGCCAAAAATTTCCTGCTATGCAAATTGTTGTCCTTAGCAGCTCTAAAAAATTGAGTCCCGGTTTTATTAACAAGATTTATGTGACAATCATTGAGTGGCTAATTACAAATAATTAAATTTCACTCACCAATCCAAAGTCAACAGTAAAATATAGGAGATTTCCTAAGTTACAGCAATATGACATCAAACTAGTGTTACTTTACCTTCAATGATTCCTGTAACATTGCATTTCTGTTAGAACGTGTCTCTGCTTGCTGAGCTCCTTTAACTAACTCATTTGCCTGGAAATTAAAACAAGAATCATTAATGAAGGATGAAACATTCAAACGTCTCAAACCCAGGGATGTGAACGGCTGCTAAGAAAAAGTTTGAACTCCGAGTGCAAAGCATGAAAGCATGCAAGCTCAAAAACTTGCAAACATGAAGCCCAATATTAACATTAATCTTTGATTTAAAGCCCTACTTTGCAAAATAAGCACAAAAGATGGTACATGTGTTTACGCACCAACTCATTCATTCATTCAATAAGGTATAAGGTTTAGTAAAAATATCACAAAAATACACGACAGAAGTTAAAAAGACTTACATGTAAATTTGCATTATTACATTCATTATTGTAAAAAATTTCAAAAAACAACACATTGACTAAAAAAAGAAACGAAAAGCTGTAGGCATAAATGCACAAAAATTGATAAAAATTTACCCAACCTCCAAACCCAAAGTGTATTGTATCAATTTAACAGAATATTTACTAACTGTTAGAGATACTTGGTGATGAAATACCAATGCATGTATAAACAGGTGTTCCATTCTTTTGTGCATGTTTTGAACCCCTAAATGGCAGACAGGAGAAGCGGGTGCAAGTGCATGGCAGGTTGTGCAATGGGTCTAAAGCAGTGACCTATGACCTTATGATGTCATACCTTGGAGCACACAGCATCATCTTGACTGTATATAGATGGGCAGATTTCGCGTAGATTGCTACTTATTGCATCAGTGGTAGCATTGTCTCCAATGTAGTGATTGATCAGTGATGTTATCAACATGTCACAAACCTGTTGCAGCAACAAAACAACAAATGTCAATATTGGATAACATCGTTCTATTAGCTATGGTACAATATTGAATGGTTCAAAATGAACTCACCCATTTGTGATTTTATTTCTTATTGACTTAAGGCACTGGACAATATTGGTAATTACTCAAAATAATTGTTAGTTAACACCTAGGTAACGAGCAATGGAGAGCTGTTGATAGTACAAAACAATGTGAGAAACGGCTCCCTCAGAAGTAACATAGTTTTTTAGAAAGAAGTAATCTCTCACTAAAATATGTGAATTGAATTTGAGACCTCAGCTGGGGTCTCGAATTCAAGCGTCTGAAAGCACCCAACTTCATGTGACAAGGGTGTTTTTCTTCCATTATTATCTCGCAATTCAATACCCAATTGAGTTCAAACTTTCACAGGTTTGTTATTCTATGCATATATTGAGATACACCAAGTGAGACGACTGCTGGTCTTTGACAACTACAAAGGTGCCCAGTGGCTTTAAAGTGTCAAAGTAGACAACATGGGATATAGACCTTTCTTTTGATGATAAACAAACCGCCTTGGTTGGCATGGTCGGCCGAATGTTAGTAAAACACAAAATTGTAATAACAGATATTTTAACAACGTTCAACATTTTCTGCAAACTTTCAAATAAATAAAATACCTCTCATAATTAGTTGTTTTGTTTAAAACAAAATCAACATATTTGGTTACATTGTAACCCAAAATAGCGATCTTTTCTTGATTTGCACTTATGGCTTTCCATAGTTTTCCAAGCTGGGTTAGCGCCCATAACAGAATGAATAGGAAACAAGAAGAAATGTTCAGTTTTTTATTTTGGAGAAAAGGGGACTGAAAAGCCAATTCACATGCAAAGTTTCAGTCTGAGGTGGGATTCAGAAGTAAAAAGGCAGGGGAAGAAACCACTGAGCCAACCCGATGCCTACTGGGACTACCTTGATAATAATAATAATAATTAATTGAACATATATTGTGCTCTCTCGAGGACCAGCCTTTTCGAGGGAGCATTACAATAATCAGTACAAAGGAGTGAAAATAAAATGGTAGTTCATTTGAAGAGCGCCCTCTATTGGTTACACTTACCTCCTTGCCATTTATGACCAGATCTCTCAACGTCATCTGCTTCAACTTATTCTGAACATCCTAATATTTAATAAATAAAAAAAGGGAATTGCAGCAATAGAGTCTTACTATATGCAGAAATTGAACATTTTTAAGAAGAATTATGTCTATTTTAATTAAGGTACTCATTTTGCAAGCTGTCCACGGAATACTTGACAAAGCATTTTACCTGTACAGGGCGAGTCAAAATGAAGTTGACCGAGATTTATGAATAAATTCTTTTATTCGTTTTTTCTAATAATATGGAGAGAGTGCTTGTCAAAAATTGCTTTCCTGAAATTTTAAGTGTCATTTGTTGGTTTTTGAAAAAATCAACAATTCCAGTCAACTTCTTTTGACTCACCCTGTATCTGTACTTGATTGATAGTGTATGAATATACCTGACATGGACTAGAGAAAGCTAGTCAAAACGTTGTGACCAATTTAAGAACTCACTCCACGATAGTGCAGTTAATGACATTCCTATACACCAATCCAGGCGCGCAAGTGCTGGGCGCCGCCATGGGCGCCGCACGCAACTGCTGCGATGTTTTTGTGCCTAGTTTTATGCACAAAGCCACAAATAAATCGTTTTCCATTTCACTTTTTATGGGAATTGAATGTCTTCCTCGACCATCTATGCCATTTCCCTGATGTGGCTGCTTGATATAACAACGTACCACATTCTTGATACATTTTTAAAATCATTCAGAAAGTAAAATACTGAAATTCTAACAAAATACCTTGCCGATGTATACATTTTAGCGAGTATTATGCAGTTTCCGTGTCTTTAAACCCTAACTTGCCTAAGAAAAGCACCATATTCAAGATGATTCAGTTTCTATTTTGTTGGTGGTCAGTGATCTACATTGGAAAATCATGATGTCCTGTTAAGGAAATTGTGTAAAGTCGTTGAGGAAAACATCTAATTTCCATAAAGAGTGAAAAAGAACACGATTTCCTCATGTCTTTGTGCACAAAACTAGGAACACCGCAGCAATGGCGCGCGGTGCTCAACACTTGTGCGCCTGGTGCGCGTTGGATTTCTCTATAAGCTAAAGTAGTAGTCCCAGCCAATGTTCTATACCTCCGCCCAGGTAGTAGATCAAAAGCAGGACAGTTCTTTGCAGAACTGAGAAGTCTCCCGCACAATCCGATAAATCTACTCCGCGGTAGTTGAATATAGAAAGACAGTTCTCTACAGAACAAAATCTACCTGGCAAGTAGATACACACATGGTGTTACCACAAACCAAATACATATTGATAGCTCACCATGCAATGCCTCAGATCCTATAAAATGTATACCTGTGGTAATGCTGCAGCTAGAGAATGGAACTGATGATAACACAGTAGTTTAAGTAGAGCCAATACTTCACAGCTTTTCTTGATTAACTGATGCAAACTCTGCAAAGCTTTCTTCTCCACATTCTCAGCATCACCTAAACACACCACCAATATGGCTCATTGTTATACTGTTCAATGTTCACATTGAGACTTAAGCCCTTTTCACGCAAGGGTCTCTTGCTAAATCGTAGCATGGTTGTAAAATTGTACAAAGTGCACCTCGTGTCAAAGGACAAAAAAGTATCCAAGTTCTCTTGCAAAATCTTGACCAACATTGCTACATTTTATAACCATGCTAAAAATAGGAAAGGGACCCCAGTTAAATTGCTATCATGTGAATAGCACTCTACTATACTACTACTACTAAATACTAATATGGATTTATAACTTCCCCAGAAAACCAATCAAGGCGCCTACACAAATATAGAACATTTTTCAAAGTGAACAAAAAAGAATGGCAGCTTTCACTTCTCACTGCTCTCCGACAATATTGTATTTTTTCTTTTGTTTTGTTTTCTACTTATGTTATTTTGTTTTTCCTGTGAGGCGCTGTGTTAATTGTAGAGCACCATAGAAATGGTTATTATTATTATTATAATTATTATTGTAGTTAAATTAAACCCAATGTAAGCCTATGTGAAAAAGAGTGACTTTTAGGTCCCTCTTTAATCCTTTTTAATCTATCTTTAATTTAAGAATTTTCCCCCAAATTTGTCATTGCAATTTTTATTTGAAAATGAGATTATTTGTTAGAACTTGTTTGTTTACCTTGTTGCATTTGGTTGTGTTCTCTTTGTAGCTGTCCCATTGGTCCTCCTATCACAGAATCAGGTCGCACAAAACTTAGCATCCCAGTAGATATGACACTACAAAGAGCAATCACAACAAAACCAAGACATCAATTAATGGTATCAAAGCTTTCATCTTAACACAATATCGAATACTGAAGTCTTATATAGCACATGTATCTACCAACAAGGTACTCAAGGCGCTTAGTATATACATTTATACTGAAAGAGAGGTGATTGAAAGTGATGAACTCTGAGACCCAATTATGTAGCACCTTATAAGGGTTTACAAAGTGCTACGGCGCATTTAGCAGCCACAGCAAGGAACACCTGGGCGAACCCCTTCTCTTTTACATGCGCTACACAACACACAGGACCAACGGCTTTACGTCACATCCAAGGGATAAAGCCATGGTTAAGTGTCTTGCTTAAAGGCAGTGGACACTATTGGTAATTACTCAAAATAATTATTAGCATTAAACCTTTCTCGGTGACGAGTAATGGGGAGAGGTTGATGGTATAAAACATTGTGAGAAACGACTCCCTCTGAAGTGCCATAGTTTTCGAGAAAGAAGTGATTTTCCACGAATTTGATTTTGAGACCTCAGATTTAGAACTTGAGGTCTCGAAATCAACCATCTAAACGCACACAACTTCGTGTGACAAGGGTCTTTTTTCTTTCATTATTATCTTGCAACTTCGATGACCGATTGAGCTCAAATTTTCACAGGTTTGTTATTTTATGCATATGTTGAGATACACCAACGATGAAGGATATTCTTGGACAATTGCCAATAGTGTCCACTGCCTTTAAGGACACAAGTGTTACAACTGGGGCTCGAATAAAGAAGGTAATATTGGACAGTGTGCTCTAAACAATCCCAATAAAGAAGGTATTAATAGTCCCTTCACATCTAATGCCCAAGACATAGACTGATGACTGAAACTAAACAGGCTCTGCTATCGTAATCTCATCTGTCTTACCTTTCAGCTACTGCTGTATACTGTGAGTTCTTATCTAAGAAGTCATTCAATGCTTGCAATTCATCCAGGACCCATCGTAACTCATTATCATCAAAGTTAGTCATCAGCTGAACCATGAAGAAAGTATAAACAGTAATGGATACAAGAAATTTATTTTCCAGTATGTGACTTTTTAAAATGAAAAATACCACTACTAATACAAAGTTGCTACCAATATTGGTACTAGGCAAAGAAAGTATCCACAATTTATGCTCATATACTGAAAAACAACATTAAAAGTGTAAAGGCACTGGACACTAGAGGTTATCACTCAAAATAATTGTTAGCATAAAAACTTTCTAGTGACGAGCGATAGAGTACTGTTGAAAGTATAAAACATTGTGAGAAATGGCCTCCTCTAGAAAAACGTTTTTTAAAAAGAAGTAATTTTTCACTAAAATATTTGAATTGAATTTGAGACCTCAGTTGAGGTGTCGAATTCAAGCATCTGAAAGCACACAACTTGTGCAACAAGGGTGTTTTTTCTTCCATTATTCTCTCGCAAATTCAACGACCAATTGAGTTCAAATTTTTACAGGTTTGTTATTTTATGCATATGTTGAGATACACTAAGTGAGAAGACTGGTCTTTGACAAATACCAAAGGTGTCCAGTGTCTTTAACAAGACATGTTTGCAGAAGACTATCTTACCAAAGCTTGTTGAGATCCATATCCAACAGATGGAGCCTGAACTGCAACAAGTGAATCCCAAAGTGGTCTGTGTGTTTCAAACATAAAGGTATTGAGTCAATATACTGGGGTTAAGCCCGGTTCATACTTCTTGCGAATTGCGAAGCGAATTTGACGTGAAAAATGTATCTGAAATGAAGTATGAACCAGGCTTTAGACAACTGTGGACTTTGAGACCAGGCCTAAGATCTACATCTACATCACACATACTCTACTTCCCAAAACTCGTCTGGCAAGTTACAGAGACCATGCCTTTTCAAACTGCGCAATGCGCCTCTGGAATTCCTTACCAGACGAGCTGAGGGACACACCTGATCTGTCAACATTCAAACACAACCTCAAGACTTTTCTGTTCAATCTGCCAGAACTTGCTAGCAATCGGCCCCTTTGAATGGTCTTAAAACACTGAGCTTGCTAGCAATCTGCGCCTTTGAATGGTCTTAAAACACTGAACTTGCTAGCAATCGGCGCCTTTGAATGGTCTTAAAACACTGAATTTGCTAGCAATCTGCGCCTTTGAATGGTCTTAAAACACTGAGCTTGGTAGCAATCTGCGCCTTTGAATGGTCTTAAAACACTGAGCTTGCTAGCAATCTGCGCCTTTGAATGGTCTTAAAACACTGAGCTTGCTAGCAATCTGCGCCTTTGAATGGTCTTAAAACACTGAGCTTGCTAGCAATCTGCGCCTTTGAATGGTCTTAAAACACTGAACTTGCAAGCAATCTGCGCCTTTGAATGGTCTTAAAACACTGAGCTTGGTAGCAATCTGCGCCTTTGAATGGTCTTAAAACACTGAGCTTGCTAGCAATCTGCGCCTTTGAATGGTCTTAAAACACTGAGCTTGCTAGCAATCTGCGCCTTTGAATGGTCTTAAAACACTGAGCTTGCTAGCAATCTGCGCCTTTGAATGGTCTTAAAACACTGAACTTGCAAGCAATCTGCGCCTTTGAATGGTCTTAAAACACTGAACTTGGTAGCAATCTGCGCCTTTGAATGGTCTTAAAACACTGAGCTTGCTAGCAATCTGCGCCTTTGAATGGTCTTAAAACACTGAACTTGGTAGCAATCTGCGCCTTTGAATGGTCTTAAAACACTGAACTTGCTAGCAATCTGCGCCTTTGAATGGTCTTAAAACACTGAGCTTGCTAGCAATCTGCGCCTTTGAATGGTCTTAAAACACTGAACTTGCAAGCAATCTGCGCCTTTGAATGGTCTTAAAACACTGAGCTTGCTAGCAATCGGCGCCTTTGAATGGTCTTAAAACACTGAGCTTGCTAGCAATCTGCGCCTTTGAATGGTCTTAAAACACTGAACTTGGTAGCAATCTGCGCCTTTGAATGGTCTTAAAACACTGAACTTGCTAGCAATCTGCGCCTTTGAATGGTCTTAAAACACTGAGCTTGCTAGCAATCTGCGCCTTTGAATGGTCTTAAAACACTGAACTTGCTAGCAATCTGCGCCTTTGAATGGTCTTAAAACACTGAACTTGCTAGCAATCTGCGCCTTTGAATGGTCTTAAAACACTGAACTTGCTAGCAATCTGCGCCTTTGAATGGTCTTAAAACACTGAGCTTGCTAGCAATCTGCGCCTTTGAATGGTCCAAAAACACTGAACTTGCTAGCAATCTGCGCCTTTGAATGGTCTTAAAACACTGAACTTGCTAGCAATCTGCGCCTTTGAATGGTCTTAAAACACTGAACTTGGTAGCAATCTGCGCCTTTGAATGGTCTTAAAACACTGAACTTGCTAGCAATCTGCGCCTTTGAATGGTCTTAAAACACTGAACTTGCTAGCAATCGGCGCCTTTGAATGGTCTTAAAACACTGAACTTGCTAGCAATCTGCGCCTTTGAATGGTCTCAAAACACTGAGCTTGCTAGCAATCTGCGCCTTTGAATGGTCTTAAAACACTGAACTTGCAAGCAATCTGCGCCTTTGAATGGTCTTAAAACACTGAGCTTGCTAGCAATCTGCGCCTTTGAATGGTCTTAAAACACTGAGCTTGCTAGCAATCTGCGCCTTTGAATGGTCTTAAAACACTGAGCTTGCTAGCAATCTGCGCCTTTGAATGGTCTTAAAACACTGAACTTGCTAGCAATCTGCGCCTTTGAATGGTCTTAAAACACTGAACTTGCAAGCAATCTGCGCCTTTGAATGGTCTTAAAACACTGAGCTTGCTAGCAATCTGCGCCTTTGAATGGTCTTAAAACACTGAGCTTGCTAGCAATCTGCGCCTTTGAATGGTCTTAAAACACTGAACTTGGTAGCAATCTGCGCCTTTGAATGGTCTTAAAACACCGAACTTGCTAGCAATCTGCGCCTCTGAATGGTCTCAAAACACTGTGCACCTTATAAATGTTAAGTTATTATTAATGTCAGCACTAAGTACTGTAACAATCAGTGTGTACAACCCTTTCAGAAACGTCAACACAGGCAACTTCAAATTGATTTTCCCAGTTCTTTTGCCTCACCTTGTTATTCTGCCAAAATACAGACAAAGTCCCTTGAACTTTCCTGAGAACTCCACATCATTGGAGCTCTGTGTTTGACCTTGTTGCTGCCTAGCCTGGACTCCACCAGTATTTGGTAAGGGAGTAGAGGCTACAGTGGGCTGCAAACCTACAAGAATCAGATTAAAAAAAGAAAAATGAGAGACTGGAATAAACCCTTCGCATGAAATATGAGAATTACATTCACGCATGTGTACAGACCCTATTTGTTGGAAAACGCTATAGTGATATGCACTAAGCACTAAATTTGGGTAAAAAAAACTCAGAGGAAGGCCACTTGGCCTAAAAAGCTCCAAAAAAGAAAGGGGCACCAAGGCCATTTTCAAACCGTTATTTGTTGATGATTATGTTATTATACTTTCCACTGATTTCAAGATGGTGGTCAACTTTCCAACCCATATTTATTTCATTGTCGCTGTTTACATGCTGTGCAATTTAAATTGAATAAAAGTTTTAAAATATTTGTTGCTGAATTATGTACAGTTTTTTGCAGCACTCACATTGCAAATGATTACCCCAGTAACTTACAGCACTCACATTGCAAATGATTACCCCAGTAAATTACAGCACTCACATTGCAAATGATTACCCCAGTAACTTACAGCACTCACATTGCAAATGATTACCCCAGTAACTTACAGCACTCACATTGCAAATGATTACCCCAGTAACTTACATCACTCACATTGCAAATGATTACCCCAGTAACTTACCCCATTTTACCCCCCCCCCTAATTCATCAACATATATAAACTTCCTTCTGCTCATCTGAAAACAAATCATTGCTCCAGAACAAAGAATTGTTGAAAAAAATCACACAGAAAAAAAATTGAGAAAATTAATTCCCTGCGTGCTAATCTAAAGAGAAAAGATCAATCCCTGGCTCACCGTCACCCCAACTCTGCAAGAGACAAACAAGCCCAACCCACCCCACTCCCACCATCAATCCCTGGCTCACCGTCACCCCAACTCTGCAAGAGACAAACAAGCCCAACCCACCCCACTCCCACCATCAATCCCTGGCTCACCGTCACCCCAACTCTGCAAGAGACAAACAAGCCCAACCCACCCCACTCCCACCATCAATCCCTGGCTCACCGTCACCCCAACTCTGCAAGAGACAAACAAGCCCAACCCACCCCACTCCCACCATCAATCCCTGGCTCACCGTCACCCCAACTCTGCAAGAGACAAACAAGCCCAACCCACCCCACTCCCACCAACAACCGGGAGGCTCAACAAAATCAGCAGATTCGGAAAAATGAACCTAAAATTTAATGTAAATCTCTTGATTTCTTTTTTGATTATAATAAATACGATTCTGAAAATTAAAAACGAACCCCCGACCCCAAAATAATTGGCCTAGTATTTAGCTATGTAAGTTGTAACGAGCATGCCGACGTTCATGCCACGCTAGACTGCTAAAATGAATACTATAAAAATGTAAACAAACGCACCTAATTAAAAAACACTTCAAAACGTTGGCACTTTGCTGCCACTCTAGCCATTTCACCTTCCTGCTTATTTTTGGCAAGTTGATTAATCAATAATGAACTTGATGGAGTATGATGATTTCCAAAATTATGGCTCTGCTGTTACCTCAATATCATCAGATTTTGACGTTTTACAATGACACGCTTGTTGTGTGTACACAAACATGTGTTTGGCAATGAAAAAGAAAGTCGCAAGGCGGGCAGGTCACTGGTTGTGCTGTGTCACAAACATTAATCCAAAACCACAAGCCTTGGACACCAGTGAAATAGCCAGGGGAAAAACATAGACTGTATCCAGCCCCCGGCCCACGCCTCTCCGGCCCCATCCCCTACAAATACAGTTCTCAATAAAAAAATTCAGCGCGAAATTGCGTAATTTAGTGTAGCCAGTTTTTACATGGGAGTAGTCTGGTGCTGCGTTTTTAGTAGTAAACAGCTCAGCTACGTTTGATATGGCTACCGTGCCTCGTTCTCGACACATTTTTTATTGCAAAGCAGCATTGTGAAAACAAGTGCGTGGGATCGTACGTTCCGAAACAATTTACCTTCATAATTAAATAACACTTTCGAATAAATAATGCTATGGAATCAATGGAAAAGGGCACGACGGCCAAGTGGCCGTAAGGTTCGTGATTTTTACAGGGGCATCACAGCAATTCGCTGGGGCATCACGGCAATGGCCTGCAGAGGTGTGTTAAGCAAAATGATATGTCCAACAAAACCAACTGGCTCTTTTCAGGGCCAACAATAACCCCAAATACTCTTTTGAGAGCCAACTTGCCCTCCTTAAATGAAACACAAATGTAGTTGGACAAAAATGTTTTTATGCCATCTGATTGAAATAAGCATACCTGTGGAATACCTTTGTCAATCACCCCCATTATTTCACCATTGTAAAGGTAAATCAATAACCTACTAAGAAATGGACTTTTATTTGTTCAAGATTTTTCTTATTCTTAAAATAGTAGCTCCCATCCAATGATTGTTTTTTTTTCTACTCACCCGGTAAAAAGGGAAACTGGGTAAGTGACTGATAACTTATTTCAATATTAATCAAATGATTACCTGATACAGAAGGAATAGATGCAAACTGAACATCAGGTCTCTGCCCGGTAACAGGTGATGTACCCCCTGTCAATACAATCAATATTAATCAACTACATAATAGAGGTTCATTGCAAGTTTACTGCAAAATGATCCCGGCTAGATGCTTTTTAGAATCATTCCCAACTGGGTTTTCCGCTGAGTCTAACAATATTACCCATATTATAGAGACCCAAAATACCAGTGAGGGTAACCTCTAGTAGACAATTTGACTGGGAAGAAGGAGATGGGCCATATTTACCTTGCCCTCAAAATTAATACATAAATTTTTCCCAAATGAGGATATTATGCCAGATTGAGGATACTAGCCAACTGGAGTATGTGTCTCACCAAAGAGGTTAGTTTGGGTATTTGGGATGTGACTTCCATACACCAGATCCCCATTTGAGGATATTATGCCCGATTAAGGATACTAGCCAACTCAGTTTTTCAGTTTTCTATGACACTGTTTAAAAAAAATAAGAAGAGGAAATCAGCTAATCAGCTAAAAAATTGCATGCCTTCCACCTGGAATATGTGTCTTACCAAAGAGGTTAGTTGGGGTATTTGGGATGTGACTTCCATACACCAGATCCCCATTTGAGGATATTATGCCCGATTAAGGATACTAGCCAACTCAGTTTTTCAGTTTTCTATGACACTGTTTAAAAAAAATAAGAAGAGGAAATCAGCTAATCAGCTAAAAAATTGCATGCCTTCCACCTGGAATATGTGTCTTACCAAAGAGGTTAGTTGGGGTATTTGGGATGTGACTTCCATACAGTTTCATCGAAGCTGCTCCACCATATTGAAAGAATGCTTGCGTTGCCCAAGCAGTAACTTGAACATCACTTGATGCCCTTGAACATGCTAAGATGAGACAGGTTGCACAAGCTTGATCCTCCTGTAAGTTCAACAACAAGATGGTTATTTTAAAATAGAATAAAAACTAATATCACCATTGTTGGAACAAGTATCACAGCATCATTCCTACAAATTGTATACACCATATTGACACCTTGCACACACGTCACACGTGGCAACTGCGCCACGCTCACCACTTTGTTGGGCAATAGGTTTACCTTGTAAACACTGTGTCGCCTAAAATGCGCACTTCACTGAATAACACACGTTGACATTGCCCACCAAATGGCGCATTCAAGATTTTTCCGATGATGACATCAGGTGAATTGGGTCAATTGACCCATTTCACCTGGCGTCATCATCAGAAAAATCTTGAATGCGCCATACTGGTGGGCAATTTCACTGTGTGTTTTCTATGCCGTGCGTTATGCAGTGAAGTGTGCATTTTAGGCGACGCGGCGTTAATACACGTAAACCTAACTGCCCACCAACATGGTGAGCATGGCATCAGTCCCTGCGTGTGACGCGCGTGCAAGGGGTCAATAGGCTGTCAGCTCGCTACAAGAATGACTGCATCATAGTCAAGCTTCAGGGTTGTTGGTAGGCACCAGGTGGAATATTTGCCGGAGGGAGGGAGAATCTCCTATACGACTGCCAGCATACCTGCAGAAGCACTGCTGCTGCCCCAGCCTTAGGGTTTGAAGTAAGAGTTTGCCTTCATCTAGAAGGGCTGCCTCCCAAGGCTTATGAGCCCCTCCTGCCCGGGTTTGAGATCAGAGTACCTTATCCTAAGTAGCCCCTCCTGCCCGGGTTTGAGATCAGAGTACCTTATCCTAAGTAGCCCCTCCTGCCCGGGTTTGAGATCAGAGTACCTTATCCTAAGTAGGATTTAAGACTTACAAGCCCTATCTGCCCGGAGCAATCTGGTTTTAATAAACACATGTATATAAATATCTGATGTGTAATAAACACATGTATATAAATATCTGATGTGTAATAAACACATGTATATAAATATCTGATGTGTAATAAACACATGTATATAAATATCTGATGTGTAATAAACACATGTATATAAATATCTGATCAACTAGTTTGTCTTTACCTTGTGCAGTTTAAAGAAGCTTTCAACCACAGGGTTATCTGGTCCCATATTGTTGAGCATGAGCTGACGCAGCTGATCCACTGGACGCAGTTTATTCACCAGGTAGCTTCCCTGTATAGAAAACCATTCTCAATCTACTTCAAATTTGAGCAAATTATTACATGCACTTATATTTTCTTTGCGGTGAACAAAACAAATATCAATGAACAGTCATTGCTTTCAACTACTAGAGCTTCTTCCATTTTTTATGGCTACATATCATTTTCATTTGCCGCACCGCACCGTTTATTTGCAATAGTCTTCCTCTGCATATTCACCAGGCTACTTCTTTACAAATTGTTCAAGTCTCTGTTAAAAACTTATTTGTTTGAAGCTGCTTATTTGTATAATCTGCTTATTTGTAATTTGTATCTTTCTCTCATTGTATATTTTATTGTTCTGTTTATGCGCTTAGAGGCTTTTCGTATAAGGCGCTTTACAAATGTATTTATTAGTAGTACTATTATTAGATGTTGTTCAGTCAATGCTATATTATGATTTACCTTTGAACTAAGCAGCACATATGAAGGTGATGTAACAGTGTGTTGAGTTACTACACTAGGTGGTTCTGCTTGTCTGGGTCTCTCTACATCAATCCTTGGTGTCAGGAGTGGGATAGATGGAACCTCAGCTAAAACCCACGTCCTACTCCCAATCGAATGAGTCACCTACACAAAACATATCACAATCCATCAGTGTCATACATCTGGTTAAGATGGGGGGAGTTTTTTTTATGCAAGACCAGACACACAATGCCTGAAGGCCACTTCAAGGTGTGGGCTACAATCAACTATTTTTTTGTAGGGGCTGTTGCCACCTACTCCTGGGGCTGAAACCGGGTTACCCCCTTTACAGTCCAAGAAGATTACATAATTACCTGAGTTTCCATGAGTGAGCGTTGGAATGGGAATGAATCTGGATTGAGACACCATAAGTGATCTGACTCTTCTGTTTGTGAGCAACATAACAGCATTGTACCTGAGTAAACAACAAGGGTCATTATATTTTTATTGAAATAATAAAAATAATAATTATAATAGTGGCTTATATAGCGCTCAGATCCTTCACGCAGTGATGCTCATGGTGCTTCAACATTATTACCCCTGGTCACTGGGCCTTAAATCATTCCTTAAACCATCTCAGCTCCCTGGGGAGAATACAGCCTGTGCTGCCAAATATGCAGCACACTAAGCTAATCAATCACAAGAACAAATTCTGCCCTCACATGTACCCATTTACCCCAGGGTGGAAAGAGGCTAAGGTTAAGTGTCTTGCTCAAGGACACAGGTGTCATGACCGGGATTCGAACCCACATCCCGATAACTTAACCACCAGAACTTGAGTCCGCTGCTCTTATCCGCTCAGCCACAACACCGCAGCAACTTCTTCTTTACCCATCCAGTCATTGGCAATATGAATAGAACACAAGAAGATTATATAAAAGCAGACAACAAAATAGCATTGTAAGCATACAAAAGGGACGTAAAGCCATTGGTCCTGTGTTGTGTAACCAACGTAAAAGAATCCAGTGCACTTATCGTAAAGAGAAAAGGCTCGCTCCGATGTTCCTGGTTTGATTGGCAGCAGTTTGCGCCACAGCACCTTGTAAACCATTACATGGTTCTATGTAGAAGGCGTAGGTCTCATAATTCAAACATAGTCCCACATACCTTGCAGGAAAACAATGTATGTTAAAGCTCCTTAAGCATCACTGAGTGACGGGTATGCAAGCTATACAAGAAGCCACTATTATTGTTATTATACATCGACGGAGTGAAATAGACATAACGACTTATAAATAAAGATACCGACACCATCAGCTACAAGAAATATAAGGCGTAGTCCCATAGAGAACTAGAGGGCACACTGGTAATGCTGCATGCTGAACGCAACGGGACCGCAAGAAGACACGCGCCATTTTGTGAGATCAAAGATGTACGCGTGATGAAGTAGGCCTACTTGTTGCGTCGGTGTGTATGTATGATAAATACAAGCAAGGCAATGTTTTTTTTCTTCAACAAATGGCCGCATGTGCGCATGCCTTGTCCATGTATATAGACCAGTGCACCCTCTATGCGTAGCCCGCATTACCTTGACTGTAGACAGCAGCATGTACATTGGTTGGTCGATACTGAGAAGCATTAGCAGTGAATCCAGGAGGTAGTCTAATATGAACCAGGCATAGATTAATTGGCCTATCTCGAGATCCTACATGTACTCCACCAATTGAACCTCCTTGGAAAGGAATAGTTGTAAAATACAACCGCACACCTGCAAGAAATAATCCAAGTAGGACACTATTGGTAATCCAAGTAGGACACTATTGGTAATTACTCAAAATAACTGTTAGCATAAAAACTTGCTTGGTTTAACCAATAGAGAGCTATTGATAGTATAAAACATTGTGAGAAACAGCTCCCTCTGAAGTAACGTAGTTTCGAGAAAGACTTCAGGCCTGAAGCCTTTCTCAAGCATCTGAGGGCACATAAATTTGTACAACAAGGGTGTTTTTTCTTTCATTATTCTCTTGCAACTTCGATGACCAGTTGACTCAAAATTATCTATTTCATAAGCTGAGCACAGAGTAAAATAGAAACAGTGTTGCATGTACATGTAATGTCTAATGTCATTGCCCATTACACGAATAGACAAAAGCCGCATTCGCATTGGCCGCTACTAGAGTGCTCAGGCATGCAACTGCCCGTTGAAAAAAAAAGAGGACAATTTTCAAAGGCACAACGCAATGTCCCGCCACGGGACATGATACCCACAATGGTACCCTAGAAAATGTTGAGGTTTATTATGCTCTTAGGTGCATTTTTAGCATGTACTAGGCTTATTCTACATGATTGTAGCTGTACACTGTTAATGCCAGGCATATATTAGGCTAAACAAAAAACGTCATTCCAGGAGCTCACCCGGGTCAGCCCCAGTGCCCTGCTTGTTGAACGGGTCACTTGAGGCTGACGTCACCACGAGAGTGCGAGTGTGATCGTTCGATTAGCTCTTGTCAGGGGCGGCTCACCCGAATGAGCACCGCGGGGTCGACACGGGGAAGCTAATCGAACACACCCAATGTTTACACACATACGCCGCATTCCCTTTCACCGTGACACGAGTACTTTTTGTTTTGTTTTTAACATGAAAAAAAAATTAAAAATCTGTTTTTTTTTCTTTTTCGTTTTTTTTTTCGGTTTTTTTTCACATTAAAAAAAAACAAAAAAAACGCGGAAACGCGTAAGAGTTGCATGCCTGAGTGCTACAGAAATGTCTGTGGGGTCCCTTGCCTAATTTTAACAGGGTTGTTAAATGTGGCAATGTTTGACAACATTTTGCAAAAGAACTTGGACAGTAGAAACTTTTTGTTGTCTATTCACCTGAGGAACATTTTGTAAAATTTTACAACAATGCTACAATTTAGCAAGGGACCCTTGCTAAAATGCTCTCGTGTGAAAGGGGCTTAAGTTAACAGCTGTTCGCGCTTGGATTAATTTGTGTCCGGTAACTTACTAGGGACTAGTTAATGGAAGTGACGTGACAGTGTGGTTAAGTTACCGGAATGATGTGTTGGCATTGGACTTCTTGTCCCTGTTAAGTTAACATTGTTAAGTTGCAGCGACTTGAAACAGCCTGCTAAGTTAACAGTGCTGTGGCAATAGTTTTACCACCCCGATAGGTTACCGGCTGTTCACACTTGGACTTAATATTGGTAAAAGTTAACAAATTGCGGTGGTAAGTTCACCGTTTAAGTCCAATGCGAATGCCGCTAAAGAGACTATTCAAGCTTTGTAATGGTTTGTGCTCACAACCAGAATAAATACTGGTGTAGAATTGATAAATCAATCAATCAATCAATCAAAGGTCATTTGTAGAGCGCCAAAATCAAGAGTTTGTTCTAAGGCGCTGAGGCACAGTTGAATGGTTAGTAAGCCTGCTGGAACAGGTGAGCTTTACAGAGTGTCTTGAATGAGGTGAGTGAGCTGGCATTTCTGATCTGTATAGGAAGCTTATTCCACATTTTGGGGTCATATACAGAGAATGATCCCTCTGCAAAAATTAATGTATATTGAACGAACCCGTTTGTGTGACTGCCACAAGATGTAATCTGCTTGACTCTGTACAAGGTATAGCAGCAATGTGAACAACCTGCTTGAAGTTAGATCGATCAATGTTCCTTTATAATAAATACAAACAAATCAAATCATTTTGTTACTCGAAAATGAAGCAGAATTTAACCTAGCGTAGGAGATATGTGACCCGCTCTGTCGTAATGAGGAATATCTAGTAAATTTCATTTTTGCGTTTACCATCCTAGTCCAAACAAGCAAATCTTAACATTTTAAATGCAATCAAAATCAAGATCATACGAGCTTCCTGTCTGAAATAATGTGGGATTTTGGATGACCTTGACGCTTAATTTTACAACCCATTTTCAAAAACATAAACACCAGAAAAATTAATTTTTAAAAACGCGACGTCTCACACGCACTCATTAAAATAATATTTTTTACGAAATGAAAACATTGGTTTTTAACCCCGGCATAGTCGGACCAACAGTAGGACCAAAATGTAACAACAACCCAATGATAATATTAATTATAATATGTAGACAATTTCAAAAATAAATTTGACAATTTGTACCTGAAATAGTAGAGCGATTTCCGTTGTTATTTCCAACTTGAAATGCGAGTTTGTTCCGTCATGACAGGGTGCAGTTACATCACCCTCGTCGCGTCCGGCCTTACATTGGCTCTGCTTCAAGACCATGACCAGGGAACAGATTTCATTCGCAATTTTTCCGTGCATGTTTCTCATGATTTTAGTGATACTTCTCACCCAACACCAAGTTTAACTGAAAGATTATTCCTTTAGCATTCAGAATTATTTGGGTTTGGAATAATTCAACCTCGAAAACCCCCGAAATATTGATGAAAATCAGACACTGTTTTGTCATGGCGGTGTGGCAACGATCGTTATAGCTTGGCTCTCTCTAGTGCCGTGTAAAACCTGTATGTACATGTATGCATGGGGCTCCCTGATGGTGGTGTGTGCGCATAGCTAGGAGCCAAGCTAGCTACATTTTGTATGACGTCACGTAGCAACAGCACTGGGTCGGGTAACGGCCTCGCTGCATAGATAAACAGACGCCTCGCTCGGTATGTAGGTAAGCCGTACTAATCTCGCGATGCGAATCATATGAATGAAATAGGTCAGGTGACGGAAACAGGTTTCCTTGAACCACTGTAACAAGCAATGCAGTCGCCCAACGTGTTGACGTAATGTATATTTAGATAGATGAGGTCACTCGCTTCAAAAAAGTATCTCGATGTGCTTAGGGCAGCTATCGCGATTGAAAAGGGGCGATTTTATCTATTTGGAGTTTATTTCCAAACATTTTTTTTTATAATTAGGACAAAAATATGGCTCAGAAATCATCTGTTTTTGCATCTTTATTAATCTTTTGACGAAAAGGTAAGACCACAGCAAGTTTAATCAAGATTAAGGCATCCTAAAAGTGCAGAAATAAAAAAATTTAAAAAATCCAATATTTTTCAATAATTTTCTGCTTTGATTAAGTTGGGTGTCAGATTACATGAAATTATACTTTACTCGATATTCCTCATTACGATCAGGCGGGTCACATATTTGGTCATACTTAAAGTTACCAGCTTTTCATCAAAATCTTAGCCTGCCCCGGACTCACAATTTTTGCCCAGCACTCTTAAGCAAAATACATTGTGCCGCCCAGCACAAATGTCTCCTAGAATAAATTAAAATATTGTCCAGTTCATTGATCATTGAGACACAGCTTATGGTAAGGATTATCAAATGTCACAGAGAAAGAACACAGTAAAAAGGCCATTCACTTTATTGCATGGTCCACTAACATAAACAGTTTGGAAACCTAGCATCATGCCTGAAGCTTGCACTTCAGCAATGATGGCCCCACAATTAAACATTAACAGTTTGGAAACCTAGCATCATGCCTGAAGCTTGCACTTCAGCAATGATGGCCCCACAATTAAACATTAACAGTTTGGAAACCTAGCATCATGCCTGAAGCTTGCACTTCAGCAATGATGGCCCCACAATTAAACATTAACAGTTTGGAAACCTAGCATCATGCCTGAAGCTTGCACTTCAGCAATGATGGCCCCACAATTAAACATTAATAAACAGTTTGGAAACCTAGCATCATGCCTGAAGCTTGCACTTCAGCAATGATGGCCCCACAATTAAACATTAACAGTTTGGAAACCTAGCATCATGCCTGAAGCTTGCACTTCAGCAATGATGGCCCCACAATTAAACATTAATAAACAGTTTGGAAACCTAGCATCATGCCTGAAGCTTGCACTTGAGCAATGATGGCCCCACAATTAAACATTAATAAACAGTTTGGAAACCTAGCATCATGCCTGAAGCTTGCACTTCAGCAATGATGGCCCCACAATTAAACATTAATAAACAGTTTGGAAACCTAGCATCATGCCTGAAGCTTGCACTTCAGCAATGATGGCCCCACAATTAAACATTAATAAACAGTTTGGAAACCTAGCATCATGCCTGAAGCTTGCACTTCAGCAATGATGGCCCCACAATTAAACATTAATAAACAGTTTGGAAACCTAGCATCATGCCTGAAGCTTGCACTTCAGCAATGATGGCCCCACAATTAAACATTAATAAACAGTTTGGAAACCTAGCATCATGCCTGAAGCTTGCACTTCAGCAATGATGGCCCCACAATTAAACATTAATAAACAGTTTGGAAACCTAGCATCATGCCTGAAGCTTGCACTTGAGCAATGATGGCCCCACAATTAAACATTAATAAACAGTTTGGAAACCTAGCATCATGCCTGAAGCTTGCACTTCAGCAATGATGGCCCCACAATTAAACATTAACAGTTTGGAAACCTAGCATCATGCCTGAAGCTTGCACTTCAGCAATGATGGCCCCACAATTAAACATTAATAAACAATTTGGAAACCTAGCATCATGCCTGAAGCTTGCACTTCAGCAATGATGGCCCCACAATTAAACATTAATAAACAGTTTGGAAACCTAGCATCATGCCTGAAGCTTGCACTTCAGCAATGATGGCCCCACAATTAAACATTAATAAACAGTTTGGAAACCTAGCATCATGCCTGAAGCTTGCACTTCAGCAATGATGGCCCCACAATTAAACATTAATAAACAGTTTGGAAACCTAGCATCATGCCTGAAGCTTGCACTTCAGCAATGATGGCCCCACAATTAAACATTAATAAACAGTTTGGAAACCTAGCATCATGCCTGAAGCTTGCACTTCAGCAATGATGGCCCCACAATTAAACATTAATAAACAGTTTGGAAACCTAGCATCATGCCTGAAGCTTGCACTTCAGCAATGATGGCCCCACAATTAAACATTAATAAACAGTTTGGAAACCTAGCATCATGCCTGAAGCTTGCACTTCAGCAATGATGGCCCCACAATTAAACATTAATAAACAGTTTGGAAACCTAGCATCATGCCTGAAGCTTGCACTTCTGCAATGATGGCCCCACAATTAAACATTAATAAACAGTTTGGAAACCTAGCATCATGCCTGAAGCTTGCACTTCAGCAATGATGGCCCCACAATTAAACATTAATAAACAGTTTGGAAACCTAGCATCATGCCTGAAGCTTGCACTTCAGCAATGATGGCCCCACAATTAAACATTAATCATTTTATTGAACCGCTCGCCCTTGGTGGAATCAAAAACATTAGATCTATTATAGCCCACCACTAAAATTGGTCTAGCTACAACTCTGAGCAAGTTCAAGTGGGCACATTTTAGTTGACCCGTGATTGACCACTGACCAACAATGTACATGCGCAGTGACACACTCACTTGAACGACACAGTTTGAGATCTAGTCAACCTTCCACCTTTTCGCTATAGTGTCACTGGTTCCTCTCTGCGATTTACCAGTCCTCGAACTTCGTGTTCTAAAGAGCATGGAGGGCATCACAGCAATTTTGTAAGTGTAAAAGGGCACCACTGCATTTTTTTAGAATTTGAGGGGCATCCTGGCAAAAACTAAAATGTACAAAACTTAACAAAGGTTTAAAAAAATCGCGCATGTAAAATCAATGCAGCTTCATCATCACATCATTTTTGACTTTGCGAAAACACCCCGCAAAAACTTCCCCAAAACAACAAGACAAAACAAAATAAGGAAGAAACAAATCTTACGTTATACAGTAAAATAATCTTTCTATCGATCCAAGGTATCGTAATTGGCGTCATTTTGGTAAAATAAAGACTACACGTTGTGTAATTTTCGTAAACAAGGTAACATTTCTGAGGAACTGTGCTGCGCAGACCATGCTTTCGCGGTTATTGCGTGCATACCAGCGAAGACTATGCTGTTGTATGGTGTAAGCGTGCACACCAGCGATTGCAATTCGGGGGGGGAAACCCATTTTCCAAGCATGTGCAGACTTGTGCAGTCTTAGGTTGAGGCGTTATCGTGTGATGCACTGTGATATTTTGCCAATAGAGGGCGTTTATTATCGTTCTATTGCATTGTTCTAGCGCTCAATGTTTCTTTCCTTTATTGTAGAACACAAAGTAAAAAGACTACGTGCCTTTATTGGAAACCATGGGACTGCTGCGTGCGTTGTAGCGATCGCGGATAGGAGTAGTAGGTCTGTGGTCTGTGTTTTGCAGAACTTTTTTTATAGTGAATTTTTTTTATGATTATCCCAACAGTAAAAGTGTAAACATACAAGCGGACATTTAGTGTGCATTTAACAATTTTACAAAAGGGCCACCGACGGCTGTTGGATAAAAAGGGCACGGCACTATATTGCCGTGAATTGTCGTTTTCGAGAGTATCACGGCAATGGCACAGGGCTCTGACGGCAATTGCCGTTGGTGCTGTCGGTTATTTCGAGGCCTGCTTTACACATGTTAGAATTAAACATACTGTTGGGACCAGTGAAGAAACTATGGGCTCGAGGCTGGTTCCAAATGGTCGACTTCAGTAGTCAACCAATGGTTGACCAGCCTGAGTTCCAGTGCAAATGGTCAACCTTTAGTTAACCATGGTGCACACTCGAACTTGCTCCCTGATGATAGAATATCCCAATATACTGTTTTTTGAAACTAACCTTGCATAGAAGATAGCTTGTTTCATCATTGAGTAGTGAGAGACTGCAGTGACTCGACTCATACTACACCCATCGGATCCCATGTCATACACCTGTATTGTACCTCTCTCTGACCGCGTGTACAGAATGTGTCTAGTTTCATCTATAGTTATCTCGGCTATGGGATCTAATGAAATACAGAAAGAAAACAACTACATAAAATTTCACAAAGAAAAATTTGCATCAAAACTTTTGTAGTTTAAGTCACTTTAAAGAAACTTGACACTATTGGTAATTACTCGAAATAATTGAAAGCATAAAAACTTAGTTGTTAACGATCAATGGAGAGTTGTTGATAGTAAAAAATATTGTGGGAAACAGCTCCCTCCGAAGTTACGTAGTTTTCAATACGAAGTAAGTTTCTACTAAAATATTTGAATTTCATTTTGAGACCTCAGAATTAGATTTTGAGGTCTCGAAATCAAGCATCTGAAAGCACACAACTTTTTGTTGTATTGTATGGTTCAATATGAACTCACCCATTGGTGATTTTATTTCTAATTGATTTAAGGCACTGGACAATATTGATTATTACTCAAAATAATTGTTAGTTAACACCTAGGTAACGAGCAATGGAGAGCTGTTGATAGTACAAAACAATGTGAGAAACGGCTCCCTCAGAAGTAACATAGTTTTTTAGAAAGAAGTAATCTCTCACTAAAATATTTGAATTGTATTCGAGACCTCAGCTGAGGTCTCGAATTCAAGCATCTGAAAGCACCCAACTTCATGTGACAAGGGTGTTTTTTCTTCCATCATTATCTCGCAACTTTGACGACCAATTGAGTTCAAATTTTCTCAGCTTTGTTATTTTATGCATTTGTTGAGATACACCAAGTGAGAAGACTGATCTTTGACAATTACAAATAGTGTCCAGTGTCTTTAAACATTTTACAATAATTTCAATATCAACTTACCATCTTCTGAGAAATTAAGAAATGAAGGCACTAGAAACGAGAGAGAGCTACTAGAATGGTTGACTTTACGACACTTGCGACTGAACCATCCATCCTGGGCCTGGATTGAATTAGTAACAAATAACAAAAATAAACTGTTAAGATCAGAGAACTTCCTAATCAAATATTGATACGTTTTTTTCTTCTAAAAATCTGCAAAATATAGTCGATAACAAGTTTACTATACTCCAATAGGCAGGTTGAACCTAATGAATATGCCCAAATAAACTTGGGAGTTGAGGCAGTCCTGGAGTTACACACAGACCACAGAAGCCATGGCCACAAATGCCCCATGTCTTGGCCTTGTTGCCCCTTTACAACTTACCCATTGACTTTAAGATTTTTCAATAGAAGTGCCTTTTTCAAAATAAAAATGGCCTAGCCCTTTCAAAGATGAAATTCCAGGCCTGGATTAACACAACAATTTCATCTTTAGTAATTCACATATACTTTGTTATGTGATTGGCCTTTTAAACTATTGAAAATGATTGTTAAGTTATCTAACAATGTGGAGACAAGTCCTGACAGCGATGTGGTTCTCTACACCATAAAGTAAAGTAATTTTTTCAAAGAAGAAAATTGTTTTTGTAGACAAACAATTAACAAACGGATATTATTTGAAAAATAAAGTACATTAATTTATGAAAATTTGAACAATTACTTCCTCAATCTAAATACCAGGAAAAAATAAAGTAGACAAAACCGTCCCTTTTTTCTATCGCCCCCAGAAAGTAGTAGAGAATAGTGAGGGTAACTTTGTCAGGTGGCGGGGGGGGGGGGGGGGCGACTCTGTCAGGAGGCGACTTTGTGAGGGGGCGATTTTGAGAGGGGCCATCTTGTAAGTGAGGGGGCAACTTTGTAGTGGTCGACTTTGTGGGGAGAGTTGACTGGTTTCCATTTGGATATGTATTGCCAGGAAGATTGTTATATATGTAAAATGTTGTACCTGGTACACAATCTCATACAAGCAGCCATCCTTGCCAGCTAAGAAGATTCGTCCATTGGGTGTTGATTTGATACTCAGCATGTACGTACTGTCAGATGGTATAGAAAACAATGGGTCTGGTAACAAATGCATCTCACAGCGACTGTAGTCATTTCCAGTTACATCTAAAGGGGAGAAACAAGTATTTATATTGTACTGAAATTAAAGTGCACATGTATTTAGAAAACAATTAGTTTGTGTGAGTATCTTGAGGCCATTAGAGCGATCCTGTAGAAAATAGTGCAAGAAACAAGCTTTGACACTAATTTAAAAAAAATGTGGTGCAATATGAAGAAAACAAAATCATGTCACACTTCAGTTTTAGCCGAGTGGTTTGTAATTTGAGGATCATGATTGGTCACATTAAGGGCAATGGACATTTTTAGCATAAAAAGTGACTAGCACTTTTTAGCATAAAAACTGACTAAAAACAGGCAATGGAGAGCTGTTGATAGTATAAAACATTGTGAAAAATTAGGTAATTTTTTGAGAAAGAGGTAATTTCTCACTCAAATAACAAAAGGCTTCAGCTGCGGCCTTTTATTATGCATCTGAAAGCACACAAATTTGTGCAACAAGGTGTTTTTTTTTTCTCCTGCAATATTTTCTTACAACTTAGTTTAACAGCATAAAGTTTCACAGGTTTTTTACTTTATGCATATGTTGGGATTCACCAAGTGAGAATACTGGTCTTTGACAACTATGTACCAAATATTTCCAGTGCCTCTAAAGACCAGTCCTTTGCCAATGTTGTCGTTTTGATTGAGTGGCATGCTTATTAACTACATATTCAATTCAATTTAATTCAATTCAATTCAATTCAGTTCAATTCAATTCAATTCAATTTCATATTGACAATGAAAATTAAGCATACAATTTAAAACAAATAACAGTGAGTAAAATAATGAAAGATGGATGCCACATAATTCAACAGTAATAAAATGTATAGACATTTCAAAGATAATATCTAGTGTAATTAACATACATACCATCATGTGCTTGACCAAAGCTGACTCCAAGAAGTACTATCTCCACAGGGGTCACCAAACACAGTAAGAAGCGAATATGACTTTGGAAGATATTGGGTTTAGGTCGCACCAACCCAGCACAAAGTATGGTTTCACTTAAACCATCAAAATAAGCCAAGTCACCTCTGAAATCACAAATACAAAAATATGAAACCATCACAATAAACTACACTTACTGGAATAGTCTGATGCAGGCTCAGTGTACAAGAAACACAGTGCATCTTAAAGAACTAACATCCATTTTATTTACAAATTTAAAAGTAGGCCCGACCCGAGAGGGCACTGTTTGTGACGTCAATCGAGGCGCAATATTTGAAGAGAAAATGTGTAGTCTGGCCCCGTACACTATGTCTGGGTACCTGATCGGTATGATGCCTACGTACAGAACTATGGTCACGGAGCAGACTACACGCTCTGTATGGCTGCTGTGTGGAGGGTCCACTCAGATTACCCAGCAAGGTGAATCGCATGCAGTGCCAACACAAGATAGTGAAGCTTGGCGCAAGCTAACAACATGCCCTCAAAGTTGAAACAATACCCGATTTTGTTCACGTTATGCAAATTCTCCTTTAAGTTCGTCACGTCTTTCAGGTACCTTCTTCAACTTCCCACTAGCTGGAAAGTTGTTGGGATCGCATCATGTTTTAGAAAAGAACTTTTCTCTTCATATCAAAATGTGTGGTGTATTCCGGATTGTGAAGCACGACGGCACAAATTATTTGCTGCACAGCGCTGGAAAAGACATCGGCCCGGACCACTTTGCAAACTGACCCCATTTTTAGTTGTTTTGCTGCCTCCAGCAGCAATACACATGGTCAACATAGCCGGAAAAATGCAAGAAATAAACCTTTTTTTCGAAACGTACAAACTTACGACTAGGACTTGCATGTACTTGCACGTACTTGTGTTTGATGTTCGATCGAGGCAAAGTCTGTCTCGATTGACGTCACACTATCTATTTTTTAAACATATAAATCGTTACAAACAATTACTAAATAAATATTTTATTTTTAATTTACCCATCTTCATAGTTCCAGACAAAAATGTCGCTGTCCACTGACAGCCAAGCTCGGCTTATCTCTGGAAACACTCCCATCATGCAGTTACATTGCATGTCTGAATTGCACACATCAAGGAATCAAGTCAGAATAAAATCCAGTTCTCCACTAAATAGGTCAAAGATTGACATTGATTTTCTAGAAGTTTATCAGGAAAAAGTTGAAGCCCTGCTCTAGTTATGTAAAAAGAAAAACGAAAAACCCATTCAGCATTCAGCAATGAACCATTTAGCATTGCACTGGTGGTTACCAATGGGAATCAAGAACCCATTTGTTGACTACACCGCAACTTCACTTAACAAGAACAGCAAGTTAAAATCTCGGAATAGTTGTCAATCATGTAAAATGTAAATTGATTTTATTAATTGACTTCCAAACTAACCTAACTCAATTAAAAACAGTTTTATTAGCCCAATGTTGTGCTTGTTTGTGGGGAACCATGCACACCCTACTACTGTATGCACACAGTTATCCAACTCCTGTGTCTAAACCCTCATCTCTGTACACGTACAGCCATTATATCAAGCTTGCATTGATATTCTTTATCCCCGATACAAACTTAACATCTATTATTCTATTGATGCAGTACCCGCTGCCAAAACATAGGATTCTAACTGCCTCTAGCTACCAAGGGCACGGTAGTCTAGTTGGTAAGACACTGCTTTAGAATTGCAAGAGTCGTGGGTTCGAATCCCACTTGTGTAATATGCCTGTGATATTTTCTCACAGGACTCGGGAAAGTCCTGAGTATACAGTGCCAATTACACACATCGGTGTATGGGTAAAAACCAAAATAATATTCTTTATCCTTGATGCAAATTTAACATCTATTATGCATTGATATTACTGCAATTGGATATTCCGAGCTTTGAATACTATGAGGAAACTCACTTGTCCTGCGGACCTCGTATTAACAAGAGTTGACTGTATTGCCAGTAATTCAGGCCCATACATTGGTACAAAAAGGATACGTCCAAACTGTTCCACAAGTTCTGGAGGTAGAGGTACTTGCTTTGCTGGACTGAGTTGTGGCAAGTCCGCTAATCCAACAGAAGATGATGATAATGATGGATAATCCACATCACTAATCCCACTTACAGTAGCATGAGCTGTCAAATAATGAAAGCATAACATTCAATAACATACAGCTAGAATGGTAGTCCCCAGTACATAAGCTATAGACCTTTATCATGGTGTGGTCATCTTGATTTTACTCCATTCCAACTCATTGTAACAAAACTGAGGCTTGATGAAATAATAGTCTGGTGCCATGCACAAATAATGTTAGCATTCATTACTGTTATTGGAAACAGGGAACATGACCAAGATGGTGACAGCATGATAAAGGTCTACATAGAGTATCATGGTAACACCAAACAGAATAAATCCTGAATGGGAAACTTGTATGCAGCATGCATGATGATGCACATGAAAAACGGTCGGCTGGGTTCGTTGTTCAAACAAGTATTAAAACAAAAACTTTTATTTTAAACTGAAATAGAAATATAGTTATTAAATGAAAGAAAATATATTTCATATTATTAACAACAGTATTTGTGTGTATAACAAGACCTTTTCCGGCATTAAGTTCACTTGACCAAAGCTAAAAGCACTGGCCTTGCCCCTCTGCGATCCAGCGTAAATTTGGAGCCCTTGGTTACTCACCTGATGAAGTGACATTGAGAAGCTGAGCTAATTCATTGTAGGTTTTATCCTGATTGATGAAGGAATCTACATGTTGACCAGCAGTCTGTAGATTATTACGTGCAGTGGTCAATGCTGGACCAACACTAAAGGATGTTTGAGCCATCATACTATCCGCAAGTAGGCAACTATCAATGCAAATAAAAAACAGCCAATCACAATCAATAGAACATTTATTTCCACATTTGCACATGTAGGCATCGTCCTAAAAGCCAAGGTTTGTGATGGATGAGTCTGTTACAACAATACAAGACACAACAGGATAAACACCACTAAATTGAAGAATAAAGAAAACATATACACAAGTTTGATATTTTACAATTGGCAGTGCCGGTAGCCGGGTAGTCCTCCCCAGAACTAAGAGAAAAATACACTATGCTGCCCAGCATAGATTTCACCTAGATTGAACTTCAGCTATGATGGCCCCATATCTTACCTTGTCTAAACATGAATAATTTCGTTTTAAAACTGCTCTCCCTTGGTAGACTACAGTTAGGTATAGAGCCCACAACTAAAATTGGTCTAGCTACTGCTAATGCTCGATAGACATACATGTCCAAAACTAATACAAGAAATGCAAACTTTCTTAATGATAATGTCTCTAAATGGAATGTCTAATGTTTTAATTTTAAACATTCTTTTTTTAAGGATTCTTTTTAAATGTCAACATTATAGCATTTTATAAAATTAAAGAGACAAATTCCTTCAGGGGAATATTTTGAAGGCTAATATGTCTGTTTTTTTAAAGTCAGATTAGTTGAGGGAGGAGGGTTATGTTGTCGGAACTTAAGTCAGATATGAAAGATAATATTTGTACACATTTGGCCCTACCTATCTACCTATGCTGAAATAATTTTGTTTTTATTTATTTCTAGTATTGTTTCACTCTGTGAGTATTAAAGCATTCACAATTTAGACAAAGAACATTCATTACTCCATAGTCGTCATGATTGATAGTGACAGTTAGTGTAGTTTATGATCTTCCTGTCATTGTCAAGCAATAGAACTCTAGTAATAATTCCCTCTCTAGTAAGTCAAGTCAACATGGTCAAGCCTTAAGGGGATATTATTAAGAAAATCGCTCTAAATTGCCTTTGTATGATTACAAATTGTACAAATTAAATAATTGTGGGAAAAGTTTTCTTATGGGTGAATGTGTATAAATGGGTACCTGCAAGATCTATTTGATCTTGTGAATGAAAAAGCCTTTGGAGCGATATAAACTGTTGCCAAGGTTGTATACTCCCTAGGGAGCTAAGAAACATCAAAAGGGATTTTATTGGCCCTATGACCAGGGCACTAATGTAAAGTGCATTGATACGGTTATTGTGAAATGCGCTATATAAGAAGTGTCATTATTATTATGGTGCCACCACTTTTTCATTCAAAATGAAATAATAATAATATAGGCCTATCTAAATCTAATTAACCTCTCATTGACAATGTGATATCCCTTTTTGTAAAAATTAGTGGAAAAGTGGTGGCGCCATACGGAAAGTTATCCCACTTTTTATATCATTAGAATTTCTACTAGTCTACTCACTACACTAACACTGTGAAATCAGTGGTTAGCTTAGTTGCGATAACGTAACCCTCCTCCCGACGGGTATGGTTAGCTTTGCCTTTGCATTTGGCTTTGGGAATAACTGCTGGATTTGAACCCACACAAACAACCATGACGATAGGGCTGGACACATTCAACATTGGGGCTATAAATGGAGAGTAATGAGTATGGCTTGATATATTTTTAAATGAGTATACTGCAATCATTGAGATCCTTCCTCCGTATGACACGATGACACAACAATCATTGCAAATCTAAATCCCAAATCTCCATTGTACTATTCGCGTCCGAATACTGGGCAACAACAACGAGTTGGGAGTTTGGGCAGTTGTAAAAAACGACCCGGTCACAGAATGTATCGAGGGTTTATTTGGACACTTAAATACACACACATTTCTACATAATACAATTTTGAATACAGCATTACAATACACCTAAATAGAATGTTTAAACCTGGTTGAATTAACGTCATTTATTTATTACCAACAACGGAGTCCATGTGATCCGTACCATGCAGTTAGTCCGCCATTCACTACACACTAAATTTCACTGCTAACCTCTTTCCCCCAACTCAAGCAAGGTGAATTGCCGTGTGTACATTTGCGTTGAGTATTGTGGGTACGAGCAGAATTGTTTGAGAGCGGTGTTCTTGTCGGGCTTTGAATGCAGAAAAGGCGCCAGACCCGACCCATCACCCCAAACCCATTACCCCCCCCCCCCTCCCCTCCCCCTCCCCACACCCCTATTTGACCACCACAACCCAATGATTTAATGACAGTCACGAAAACATTGGGTGTTTATTTTTTTCAGTATGAGTGACGATACTCACTCAACAACGTTTATGTCACAGTAGGCTAGGCCTAGCCTACTGTAATGCATAGGCCGTGTCCGAAACGACGACTTCGGCTACAGCTACGTCTAGACGGCTCTGGTCTAGATCAGCGCGTCTACCAGTGTTGAAGAATAGGCAGACGCGCGCGATCTAGCCGTAGCTGTAGCCGAAGTCGCCGTTTCGGACACGGCCTAATTAAAAAAAAGTTGTGAGAATTTAGTCTCGAATGATCGAAATAGGCGCGAATAGGGTCTGCACCAACTGGTTCTTAATCTGCACAATCTTTCCTGGCCTCGCGGACATTCTGGGCACTGCCAAGTGAAGGGGCCGGGCAGCCTGGCAGGAGATTCTGTGACCCCCGCCCTCTCCCCCCCTCCCCCCCCCCTCAATTTCTGTCAAGCGTGCGACGGACTGTGTACACAGCTACGTCTGTGATATCGCCCTCTATTGAAACATCCTCCTTCACTCCGGGGGGGGGGGGGGTCAGAATGAGTCTCCAGGAGTCATCCGTTGATGACAACACTGACAACGGAGTTTGTCTATCTCCCATGACCTTTTGACAATACCAGCGGGTATTGTCAAAAGGTTACGGGAGATAGACAAAGTCCGTTGTCACTAGTAACAGACATGTGCCACTGACATTCCGAAGTGGCTTATTGCTCGTTACCAAGTAAGTTGTTATGCTAACAACTATTTTGATTAACTACCAATCGTGTCCAAATGCCTCTAGGCCTAAGCACAACTGTTGAAAGTATATCTGACGAAAAGACACAACTAAAAATACACAAACCGCAATATGTTTGTCAAATTCCACAACGAACAAATTGATTCGACAAAAGTTATTAATGATTTACAAATACTTTCAGTTTATTAAAGGCTACGGGTACAACAGCACACATCATACAAAGATACTAACCAAACAAATTAAACTTATCAATTCACAAACAAATTAATCATTCACACAAAGTTAATGTTGTAGATCTATGTTATTATGCTTTGAGAGAAGCTCCTCGCAATACTCTACGGTGCAATAAAATACAATATACAAATATCATGTCCACCAGGTAAAGAGTTATAGATTAGTTGTTTAGTATTGTTTGAAACTTTGCATGGTGTGGAGAAATATGAAGAAACTAAATAGTAAACTTGAAGACGAGCAGAGTATACTGTTCGAAACGTCGAGACCAAACCAACCAAACCGGCTCTTCTCAGAGCCAACACTCACACAAAAGATATTTACACATCCGCAAGTTAACTATTTATTTGTAGTTTTTTCCTAGTTTAGTTGTTGTTGCTGGCAATAATGCTGGCTTACGGACCATATTGTCAATCAAGCTACAATACTGCACGCAAGTTTCAGGCTTAAAACAGTACCTATTCGTTGAGAAAACAGGTGGAGACAAAAAACCTGTCACTCTAATCAACCACATCTCCGACCGCAACGATCACAATCTTCATAACTCACCTTATTATTCAATATGAAGAGAGTTTTGGAGATCAGATTCAAATATTTCGACATTAATTGTATTGATTTTTAATCAATGGAGGCATTTCAGGCGAAATCATTTCGCAATATGCTTCCATTTCCATAGCAGGTGAGCTTTTGAATAATAATAATAATATCGAACGCACGTATATTTACCAACAAGGTACTCAATGCGCTTAATATAGTATACATTTTTAGAGAAAGATATACATTATAGGTTATTGCAGTTGTTAATTCTGAGAACCAATTATGTATCATCTTATAGTGGTTTACAAGGTGCTACGGCGCATTCAGCAGCCACAGCCAGGAACACCGGGGCGAACCCCTACTCGATAAGTGCACTGGATTATTTTACGTGCGTTACACAACACGAGACCGACGGCTTTACGTCCCATCCGAAGGACGAAGCAATGGTTAAGTGTCTTGCTTAACCAAGTGTCATGACTGGGACTCGAACCCACACTCTGCTGATCAGAAACACTAGAGCTGAGTGCTGAGTCTGGTGTTCTTATCCGCTCGGCCATGACACTTCAACTTAAAACCACACTTCCCCCCTGGATCATAGTTTTACCATTTGCGTATAAACCTGAATACCTAATTTAATAGACGTACATTACAGTAAAACGGGCGATCAAACCGCCTGATATAAAGAAACACAATGCACAAAGTTGCATTCGTTTGACCAGCAGCACAGAGCTATAATAGTTCGACTTAAAAAATCAGTTAATTATTAAGTATCGTTAAAGCATTGAACTATTTTATGAGTTTTTTTAAGGCACTGGACACCTTTGGTAATTGCCAAATACCAGTGAGTATTCTCATTTACTGTTTCCCAACACAATGCATGAAGTAACAACTTTGTCAAAAATTGGGACTCAAAAGGTCATCCAAGAATTTTTTTGTAAACCCCCTTTTAGCACAAATTTGTGCTTTCAGATGTCAAATAAAAAGGCTTCAGGGCTGAAGTGTTTTATTATATTGAGTGAGAAATTGGCTTACTCACAAACTATGTCACTTCAGAGGGACCGTTTCTCACAATATTATACTGTCAACAGCTCTCCATCACTCTCTTATGTAAAAGAGTGAAAAAGCACTCTTTCAAGAGCCATATGAAGGACAACTCTTTTTCGAGTGGTCTTCCACTCTTTTAGATTGAAGTTTGCATCTTTTTGAGTGATTTTTCACTCTGTCCTGGAGTGAAACCCCTCTAAAAGAGTGGAATAACCACCACTCTTTTTGAAGAGCCATAATAGGAGGGACAGGTCAAATTAATGTAAAGAGTGGTGTTTTTCACTCTTTTACATTTTAGAGAGTAAGCTTTATGCTTACAATTATTTTGAGTAACTACCGATGTGCCCAGTGCCTTTGTCATTAAAACTGTCTGGTAGTCACAATAAGCCTACTGTGTGACTATTTTATCATTCACAGTATTCCTTTTGTGAACCACTATTCTCAACAAAAAATAACATAATGTTTTGCATATGTCATAACGAGCCATTTTCATTTTGTGTTTTTTTTGCACTTGTAGCTTTTTGTGGAGTTTTTTGGATGGAAAGCAAGCGGGAGCAAAGACATCATGAGGACTTCATGTATCTAAAAACAATATCATTAATGTTGTGTTTTTGCTCCATCTTATTTGGAGGTAAGATTGACAAGGGTTCTGAACAGAAGTGGTCACATCCCCTTTCCTGACTCCTCCCACCCCTCACTCCACCACTGTTCTCACGACTGGTAGTAATTTTTGAGATGTGCAGTTTTTTTCACAACACCGTAGACATACTTCTGCATGCCATCAGTTTCAAATAAAAGAGCTCACTGTGATTTTGTGTATGAAGTCAAAAAGGTTCTCGTAAAGAAAGCAGTTGCTCTTCATGTTTTAATCTCATTCGTAATAAATCCCGAATATTGTAGCAACGCAATACATTGATGGATTTTGATACCGATACGTTACAAATGAGTCAACTTCTACATCCCAGATACCCCTACTACAAACACGTACAGCCTGTTGCTGGATCTCACCAATGTTAACCACTGTTATTAGTTTATAACGCTCGATACACAAATCTTTCACTTTCTCCTGAATATCGCCAGCCAGTAACTTTGCTTGTACTTTACACAATGTGGCGTCATAGCACATTTTATCCAGTCTTTCTGGGATCATCTCTTCAAAGATGTCGTTAATTGTTCCACGAAACTCACCAAACTTCTGTGGTGGTACCAATTGGTAAGATGGCTCAACAAAAGCATCCAGATCTGACGATAGAGTCTTTCGGTTTGGACGGTCAGTGTAAGTGATGTAACTTCTTCCACGACGTTCAGCTAAGCGCTGAGTGGTTCGAAGCTTAAGATTACGGGCAAGACGTTTAGTCACAAGAAGTTGTCTAAATCCGACCACAGATGGTCCAGATGGATGCCGCGGCTGACTTCCGCCATGGCGATCAGAACAACTAGACATCTTTCTAGTCATCAAAGCTCCCGAACTTCTTCCCTTTGCGGTGGATAACTTTCGACCAGTTGAAGCACTGGAAGCAACCGACATCTTTCTGGTTACGCCGACAGTGGACATCTTTCTGGCTACACCAACAGTGGACATCTTTCTATCCGATGGTGAATGTTTCAGAGCTGAAGTAGACGGTTTCCGAGCCAAATCACCTGTTTGTTGATGTGCTGCGTGATCCTTCTGCCTTGTAGTCATGTTAATCACTGACGCTGACTTTTTATTAGACGCCATTTCTTGCGTGAAGGCAACTTCAGAGCGATGTATTTATCCTTTGCGTCCCAATGCTCCAGATAGAAATGAACTTCACCAAATAAAGTGTATAGAATGTAAAGGTGAGGTCACTTTGTGTTTGTATCACTGATGAAGTTTTCTCTACTTGGTTTCAAGTACGGCAATGTGGGAGGTTATAGTTTACACTTCATTTCACGGATCATTTTGGTAAGCATGGGTTGGTATATCAACGACGGTGAGTATCGTATGCCAAGCATAAAGTCAACAACACTCTAAGATTCAATCAGTTCCCGTTGACCAGTTAGGAACTATTTTGAAGCTGAAGTACACGATTGTAGATTATTGGTTAATTATATAAGCAAATTTGAAAATGTCTATTGTAGTTTTCCACTCGTTTAATTCGAATTTATATGCAATGTTACGGTCGAAGAGCGTTTGCGAAAGATAACGAAATCTTGTAGACAGGTGGCGATGAGTTTGTTCTGCTGCCGACTATTAGGCGGGTAACTTGGTGAAACATAAGTACTGCAAAGTCCTTACTACAAATCGCTTCACTGTACACGACACCATGTACTTCTAGGTTTTTTGTTACCATACTCAAACAGGCAGTTGTTTAAGTGTTTGTTTTTTGAATTCGGTTGCCAAGGCCTTATTTAAATACATTGTTGATGAGGGGACGATTTGTGCAACTTGAACCATTATTCGAGTCCGTAAACATGGTATGTACGCAGTGGGCGAGATTGTAACCTGGTTTGCTTTTCGCCTTAGCGGCCTTTAGGATATAACGGGATACATTGTGGCCTAAATGGTTTCTTGCAAAGACCAAGTTACCTCCTTACCTACTGCCGAGCATCTCCAAAAGATTGAGTCACGCAAGTTCCGGACTGTGTTAAAATACCATTCAACCTAAATACAACGGGTGAACCAAACAGCTTTCATGAGTGCGAAAACAAGACAAAAGCTGTTTTTTAATTAGGCGATGCCACTTTGCGCGTATTGCCTTAGGGCATTCGAAAGCCGGCAATTCTCCTGGCATGCCACCATGTAATTATAAACCTAAAGGGTGGCTCTGTTTTGTTTTCAAGTTTTGAGAAGATGTGTGCTCAAGAGCAATTTGAAGTCGACTTTAACACCTTTGATGCCCGTTTAGTCGGTTCACTCATGCGCACAATCAGAGCCGTCATCCCTTGCTCCATAAGTTCCACAGTTATAGCCTGATGTAGGCCTATTATTCATGGTGTACTAAATGTGGGGTCTCACACCCACATCAATTACATCTGAAGATGTTTTTCTCAAAGATTTAAGTAACACGCCCACTCTAAATTGAGTACTGGAGTGTTGTTTACTGTCACACTATATCAATGACAAATTCACTCAATTAATTGGATCTCCGTGCCGTGAAGGATTAGTTCACAACAATATCTTATATGTTTGAGATCAGCAATCAAACTTTTGACTGCTGGTGCAATGCCAGTGTTACCATCCGCATCCGGTTTTGGCAACCGTTGCTTCTGTGATTTTTTTATTTATTTTTATTTAGCAAACAACAAAAGAGATATATTCAAATGCTTAATAAATCATGCAAGAAAAGAGATATCTGACGAAAGTAACACCAAAAGCTGACGACTAATTTCCAAGAAAAAAGTGACAAGATGGGAATAAAAAAACACCGCTCGTATAGAGTGGAAAGCTTGTTGATGTAGAGTTTGTTTTTGCTTATTTTGAATGAGAACAGAGGGGTGCGTTGAAGGAGGAGATGAATCAATAGATGTGTGGTTATAAATGGGTTGACTAGACTCATTTGGTTATTGTCAAAGACCAGTCATCTGACTTTGCATATTAGCCTATGCATACAATATCAAACCTGTGAAAATTTGAACTCAAATTGGTCGTCGAAGTTGCGAGAGAATAATGGAAGAAAAAACACCATTGGTGCACAAGTTGTGTGCTTTCAGATGCTTGAATTCGATACCTCAGCTGAGAATTTGAATTAAGTTTAAATATTTTTAGTGAGAAGTTACTTATTTCTAAAGTAAACTACGTTACTTCGTCAGAGTTTTTTCCCATCATGTTTTATACTATACACAGCTCTCAATATTGCTCGTTACCAAGTAAGTTGTATGCTAAGTGTCCAATGCCTAACTTAATCCAGGGCCAATTGAACTTGGATAAATCATAAAATGTCTTTAAAATTACGTAATTATTTGTGATGTAATCTTATAGAAAGGTTTGCGGTAACACCATGTAATGACTATCTCTAATGAGTTGGGGTGGTTCTGAAAAGAACCGTTGGTTTCAAATCGACGTTTCGATCAGTATGCTCTGATCGAAACGTCGAGTTGAAACCAACGGTTCTTTTTAGAACCACCCAACTCATTAGAGATAGTCATTACATGGTGTTACCGCAAACCTTTCCATATCGTATTTCCACCATGCAAAGTTTCAAATCCTACTGATGTAATCTTGATTCAAGGTGACATTAACCTCATCAAGTACAGCCAACAAAAGAGCAAAGATCCCATCTGCTGGCCTGCCCGTTTGGCGTTGCCAAATATTGGGTTCAAATTAAAGTTCAACCGGAAAGCCATTTCAGAACAGTGGAAGGGGATCTCTAGACTCAGCGGGTCAGAATAATATATCACCCTTTTATTCATACACAAACATACAGACGAGAAAAGTCAACATAATTATGACTGCGAATTCGACCTTTGTACTACAAACAAATTCAGCTCGGTCAGAGCGCACGTAGTCAATGCCACAATATTGTATGCTGAAACTGTTTTGGGTAAAAATATTAATTATTTGATGCATGGTCTGGTTGCTGTTGTTTTTGTCTTTGCTGCAGATCTGAAAGGGTAAGTGACAAGGCTAATTTTCACACATAAAAACAAATAGGGGGCAACGATAAACAAACTTTATTTGCCGATAGTAACAGGCCAAATAGTAACATTTTCCACGTTCACCAAGGCACTCTGAACCAGAACATTGTAATGAGGTGCTCTTTGAAGGGAAAATGGAAGAGATAGTCATTACATCATCATCATCCTTCGTCCTTGGACGGAAAAGTAGAAGCATGAATGACGTTACCTTGTTGATAAAAGAGTACCATTTTATTTCCATTTGATAAGTCTGTTTCTTAACTTCATCTCATGACAGATGAGTTCAACAGTGACACTTTGTAAACATCAGACGTCTCCGTTCATACTGGGCCTTTACATCGTTGCAGTATTTGTGTTGACTCTTCTACCATTAGTTGTAATCATCCACACTTTGGACGGTTTATGGTTGCAGCACAGAGACTTATTGCCCAAACAACGGGAGATCACAGTGCCACAAAATGTGATCCCCTGGTTGAACCGTAGGAACTCTCTCATCAGACAGCTCAAAGTTCCCGAAGAAACCGTAGTGAGGAGTCTTCAAGATGGGCCCCTGTCATGCCGAGATATAGAGGCTGTAGAACTAAAAGAGCGTCTTGGACGAGGGGTGACTAAAGATGTATACAGAGGTGTTTACAGAGGAGAGTCAATCGCCGTCAAGGTGGTCACTAGCAAAGTGGAGGACATCAAAGCATGCATGAGACGAAAGAACTACCACAAGTTCTCAGACTGTTTTGTACACGCCAACTACAAACTAATGAAAGAAGTGGCATTGTCCATGCAGCTCGATCATCCAAATGTTATCAAAGTCAGTCAAACCGGGTCACAAATATGGCTTAATATTTAAAGGAAAGTTACAGAATTGGTAAGAAGAAACAAAAATCGTGAAGACCACAGATTTACATAAAACTTACACGGTCTACTCTAATTATGATGATATAGTTGAAAACACCCCTTGAAATATTTCTGTCTGAAATGTCATATTTTATGAGAAATGAATAATCTAACTTCGCGTTTGGAGTTTATCGCTCAGTGAGCGTTTTATTCATTTTTATTTTGGCATCGATGCAATGCAAACATTTTGTAATCATTTTTTCACTATTCTCTCGTGACCCAGATGGCCGATCGTTCTGAAACTTCAGGTTTGTCAGTTTATGTATATGGTGGATTACATAAAGTGCTTACACTGCCAGCAACTGTTTTGTTAGCATAAACCAATTCTGTAATGTTCCTTTAATAAAATGTAATTCCCGTTTTTATATTTCAAGTTAAGCCTATGTGGGGCATATGCCTATCTTGAAATGGTACGCCAAGACTTCCAACAGATGAAGTAATTGAAGTGAAATTATTCGTGATGTCATCATAAACAATGCTGAAATCTTGTTTGTCTTTTCGGCTTGTTTTTTATTTATTTTATGTATCTGTTCTACCATTCCGTTAATCAACTGTTTGATATATTTTGTTGGTTAACTGTACAGAGCCTTGGAATGTGTACCAGGAGCAAAACGGCCATGTCTAAACATGGCATGATAGCGATATACGAGATTGGTGACAAGACTGCAAATAGCGTATTGAAGAAACTACCTTGGGACACACGATTAGATGTAAGTAGTGTATGGACAGTCACACAAAAAGATGTCTTATTGGCGAGGTTTAGCTGCAAAAACGTGAACGTGAACATCAAAAGAAATTCTTTCTTTGGACGTCGCCACTTATGGGCGTATTGCATGCTCACGTATTATGACGTCTACGCGCACTACACACGTACAATACAATATATTTGTGTTGTATATTTTTGTTGTAAAAATGTTATTATGTGCAAACAGAGGAATCGATTTTTATGCCGGCATGACGAATACATACTTAATTTAATTTAATTTAATTTAATTTAATTTAATTGATATCCCGGTTACAGATGAGTATTGAGATTGCAGACCTCCTTGACTACTTACAAAGATCACCCCTTGGCTCTTTGGCTGTATGGGACTTTAAAACACGACAGTTTGTCATCGTAAAAGGCAAGATCACACTGGTTGATTTGGATGATTTATCGGCGCAGGAACTTTCATGTGAGAAGCATACAGATTGCAACATCAAGGTGGACACCGACTATGGGCGGGAAAATATCGGTGAGTGAACCCATTTGGGCTGTTGGCTGCCTGCCATGCCACACCAATACTGAAGAATATGTGCTCCATTCGATCGTTCACCACACTCACTTGTTGAGCCTACAGAACCCATTGTGTCTCTTTAGCCGATAGATCATTTACTCATAGATCCAGAATTTGGAACAAACTTTCTGGAATACATCAGAGATACCACCTCACTGCATACAAACGAGACACTCCTGAAAGCCCACATGAAAACCCATCAATAATGTTTCTCCTGTTGGTGCCACTCATCAGCGCCGAGCAAACTTTTGATTTTGGCGCTTTATAAACTTTCGTTTGAATGAATGATTGGTTGATTGATTGGTTGATTGATTGGTTGATTGACTGACTGATTGATTGATTGGTTGATTGATTGGAGTCCATATTGTATTTGGATACCGCTATGTAGGCCTATCGTTGGTAACCATTGTCCGTCAACGCAGATGGATTTTAAACACAGTTTAGTTTCTTAATTGACGAATATATAATTGGTACACATGATTCTCTTTTTACAGTTCCCAACGACTCTGGTCTGGTACCCTGTGTCAACTCTACATGTTATGGCCTGAATTCTAAATTCAACGTAATAAGTGCAATGAGGGGGCTTGTTGGACAGGCTTTACTCAGCGACCCGCCACCTTTCATAAAGTATCGCCTGGATAATATAACAATGGCTGCTTCACAAGGACAGCTCAATGCAAGTCAGCTGAAGGGAAGTCTGCAACAATTGATAATTAATCAATGATGAAAATAATATGGACGACTTGACAAGATCAAATCATCTTATAGCGAGTGGTTTGCCGCCATAAATGTCTGGAATTCGGACATCAGATCTGAATAGTACAGTAGGCATATTCCATTAGCTTCGGATGGGACGTAAAACTGTTGGTTCCGTGTGTTGTGTAATGCACGTAAAAGAACCAAGTGCGCTTATTGGAAACTGCCTAACTGGCCTAGGCCTAAATGTAAGAAACATATATTTGTCTGAAATCAGCCTGTCTGAAATAGATGTATAATGTTGCTATTTTATTGTTGATGCGTTAAACGTGTATAGTTTTTTATTTATTGTTTCGTGTATTTGAACTTCTTTGTGTATTATTAATTTATTGTAACGCGAAGTTGAGATTTATTGTGGGTTTGCAACGTTAATATTTTCTGTGAATTCTTTGGTACTTTATTTATAGGCATTGAAGATAAAACGATGAATCGTATCTTTCTTCTATGATTTCTTCTTTACTCGTTTCGGATAGGTTTCTTCCACATAGCTGCAAATTTGTAGTTCAAATTCAATATTGCCTCTTGCCTTGACTTTGAAAATTTTGTTACTATTTTTTTTCAAACTGTACTCACTGATCCATCTGCCATCGCGCCGCTCATCACCCGTCGCCCCAACGCAATTTTTTTCAATGAGGATGTTTTTCTGAATGGATTTAAAAACATCCGGAAAACTGAGGATGGCAATTGTGATGTAAAGAAGAAAAAAACACCGCTCAAAATGGACCCATCCATAAAAAGCCGATTAGTTTTGCGTGATCACTTCTTGCAGACCCTTCCCTTAGTGTAGTGCTTGCTCATTTGAACCCCGTCACTACAGGGTGTTTCGAAAAAAAGTATATATTTAGAAAAACGTATCCCAATTGGATTTTTTATAAGTCAACAAAAATTTGGCACTAAGAACTGGTGGACCAAGGTCATAGCTTTTAAATTTCTACCAAATCAATCCTCAGCTGTTCCGCATGAGTGAGCACTAGCTTATTACTTTTGTCAGAATTTAATTGGATTCCGCATAAAAGTGAAAGGGTTTTAAAACTGCTGGTCATCTCTGTACATTTCAACATTAATGCACTGAATTGAGTATGGTTCGTCCACAGTACTCATCACAGCAGAGATCCTTTCTGGTATCAGAGTACCATTGTAATAACAGCGTCTCTGCAGTGCTTCAAGGGTTCTGACAAACATTCGCTGTTCAACACGAGTAACACTTTATAAAAATGTTATGAAATACCAGGCTACTTAGAGCAAGTCGGAATCTGACCAAAAAACACACGATCTGGCCGACCTAGAACCGGTCGGTCTGCTGCAACCATGCAATGTTGCATTTCTCATGATGATTTCAGTTTGGTCTGCGTCCAAACTTGGTAGACTCATGGAGGACGACTGAGGGTTCATCCGACTTCTTAATTTGTGAGCAACAAAGCACATGTCTCACCTCCCCTTCTACGGTGTTTGATTTTGTAAAAATCTTTTCACTTTTGTGCGCAAGCCAATTAAAATCTGACAATAAAATATATAGATATTACAGTTTTCTAATAGCTGGAGTCCATAGGAAACATTACAAAATATAACGGGTCTCTTACCTCACTTTAAAACATGGTAAAAATGGTTTTTCTACAGAACGCTTCAAGCCAAATTTCTGAAAAACGCGGGGTCAAACAAACCTGCGCGACTAAGGAATCGTGACGTCAGTGGCGGCTATAGACCTTATCGCAACTACCAATGCGCACGCGCAGACTGTTGAATGAGGTGCATTGTGGGACATATATGGATCAAATTTGGATACCAGCAAGACCACAATGCACCTAATTCATAGCTTCACGCGCGCGCCCGGTATTTGCGAAAAGGTCTATTTGGTGTGGAAAATAGCGCCCTCAGTTTGCCAAAGCTGGAGAACTGTGTTCACATCCAACTAAGGGAATATCGTCACTGGCGCCAAAAGGTCATAATAAATCAGCCGTTTTTGACTCTCGGCTGAAAAAGCCGCGCGGCCGGGTGCATTTTTTACTCGAGTTATTCGTTACTAAATGCAAGTTTTAAGAGTAAAATGGTTATTAACCGGTATCTATGATGTCTATTTGGCCATAAAAAGGTAATAGTTGACATATTGAGATCATCCTTTTTTGGCTCTTTAACTGTAGATAAAGCAATGCAAACACAATTGCACAGTACCAATAATTAGTACAAATGTAACAATACAACACCAAAGTAAATTTAAAGACATGACGTAAATATCCGTTTATTTTGTTTCAACTTTCTGCCTTTCTCTCTTTAACATGATAGACAAAATTGATAGCCAAGCAGGAAGCCATAATATCGTGTGCCTCAATGCACACATCGGAAGGCAATAACAAAGACTCCAAGTTAGTGAACAGCATTCAAATATTCGATTCCTGACTTTTAAATATCAAGACACTTATCCATAACTTCCACTTTTTAACAAAAAGCTATTCTGCATAACAGCTATTTTACTTAAAATGTCCCCACAGATGTATCAAATATAAATTTTATCTTTATACCAACAAAATATAAAATAATGACAAACATAAATAAACTATCAGGCAATAATAAGGCTTGTTAAGAAAATTAATTCAGTGTTGGGTTCCCTATTTGACAACGACCAAAATGACAATGGTTCTGTATTCCCTCATTAATGAAGCAACTTGCACAATCCTTTAAAGGCAGTGGACACTATTGGTTATCACTAAAAAATAATTAAATAATTTATTTCTCACTAAAATAATAAAAGACTTCTAGCTAGAAGTCTTTTATTTTTATTTGAAAGCACATCAATTCGTCCAACAAGGGTGTTTTTTCTTTCATATTTTTCTCCCAACTCCGATGACCAATTGAGCTCAATTTTTCACACGTTTGTTATTTTATGCATATGTTGAGATATAAGTGAGAAGACTGGTAATTGACAATTACTAATAGTGTACCTTCCCTTTAAATGTTGACTGTGAATGTGATCAATCTATCAATTCTCTTTCAATAGTATTGAAGTATACTTACACATAAACAAATTAAATAAATCTTCTCCAGGCTTGTTCAACTTATCTTAATTCTGGTCTTATAAAACAAAACATCTAGTCCAGTAAAATTTTGAGCTCCAAGCCCTGTAGTCTTGTGGACGTCGCCCCCCCCCCTCCAAATTCGAGCCCTGTAGCTGATTTCACAAACTGCTAGGATTATCCTAACTTAGAATTAAGCTTAAGGTTTACATGTTACAGTTCAATGCTGGGACTCGTCTTAGGTCTAAGGTTTACATGTTACAGTTCAATGCTGGGACTCGTCTTAGGTCTAAGGTTTACATGTTACAGTTCAATGCTGGGACTCGTCTTAGGTCTAAGGTTTACATGTTACAGTTCAATGCTGGGACTCGTCTTAGGTCCTAAGAATAATCCTTAGTAAGGAACTGTTTGGTGAAACCGACGATTGGCTGGCCCATCTCAAACCGACGATTGGCTGGCCCATCTCAAACTGCAAATATTTTTAGCATACACAATAGCTTTTCTTTCTTTCCGTTTTTCCATTGCAGATTATCTCCAGACACTTAATACTTCCATAAATAATCACACACTTAAACTCCTACTCGACTTTCATACCTTTTCTACACAAACACATGGAATTAATAAGAACACAACAAAAGACATCATACACTGAACAGCATGTGTTATGTGCCATGCCAATGGGACATCCTTTCACTGCTCTGAAATCTGTTGTACAGGTCCATTATTGTAAAGTTATTTTACCTTTCAATATTTGAATTTGCAAAGGACTCACTTGTACAATTTGAAGTCATATGAAGAGTCAGTGGTTAAAAACAGCAAGCAATGACCTAGTCAAACCAGTTGAAGAGATCTTAGGCTGAAGGAGACTTTTGAGACGCTGGCGGCAGCAGACATATCGTTCCTTTTTTGGCGGCTCTGAGAATGCGCGCGCATGCTCAGTATTGCGCGCATAGGTCTGAGCATGCTCACTACTGTGAAGAAGGACCGCCTAAAAGTCTCCCCTTGTAAGGGAGACACTGCTTAATAGTCGCATTACTGACATCAACTTGGTTCTCATCTATATCAAAGTCACTCCACTCTGCTCCCAGTTTGAGGAGACCCTGTGCAAATATTGTCCATAATACTCATGGGGGGTTTGGTTATAAATGACTTGTACATGAGATGCTCCATGCCAAAACCAAGTAGTATATGTTAAACTCAAATCTGGGATTATTTGCTAATCAAAAAGACATGAAGAAGAGCTCTCAAGTAACAACTAATGAGGACCAATCTGACGGGGGGAAAATGGTAGCGCCCTCTATTGAAAATTAACAACTCCGGTGTCTTTCTGTGCACAATCTAGGCATTTAAGCAAATGGCGCGCGGTGCTGAACACTTGCGCACCCAGTGTGCATCTGATTGGTCTACAGGGGCAGTATTTCACATGTTAAAATCAAATTGTTTCGGAGAACTGGGTAATCATAGAGGGGGACATCACTGTGGTCTTAGAGTCATGGTAGACCATAGATGCAACACCCAATACCAAGTCACTGTTTAGTAATGGATCTATTTACTCCTTTTCTTTGCATCTTGCTTGGCTTTCCAGATCATGAGTTCCATGCAGCTTGCAGCATCTTCTTTACTGTCATGTCCACCAACTGAAAAGAAAAGCCCACATACACTGTCATCATCATCATCATTATCACCAGTTAGCATCATGCATTTCTGCACCGACTGCACGACTTGTGAAACGCTTCCAAATAGACCGGTCTTAAGCTGCCACATCTGCCTCCTCCACAGACGACCCAGTGCCAAGTCTGGAGAGGTCCCTCTGGATTACATTATTCCTTGTTGTCCTAGGACACCCTCATCATTACTTCCCATGGGTTGGTGACCAGTTGGAGAGTTGTGATATATTTAAAGTGTTCAATCATACAGTAAATATGACCTTTCTTAATGGATTATTGATGGTGCTTCACCACTGATTGTTAATTTACCATTATGCACTCACTGTTTGCCCCATACACTCATGGTTTCCCCCAAAAAAATCTTGCAGACCGGAACACTAATACTACCACAGACATCATACCCATCAAGGACAACAAGACATTACCTCTAAAGCAACTTACACACATGTTAAATTATGGCGCAACAAAAGTGACAGAATGCAGATTAAAACTGTGCAGGATGAATCGAAGATATCCCCAGTAGTGATAAAAATACTATTGAGAGCGCCCTCACAAGCTCATTAAGCAAGATTGAAGAACTTACCATCATTCTGGATGATTCTGTTGAGACATTCAGCCATTAGAGTGCGTAATGCTCTCTTGAAAGGTAAACCTCGTCTATGTGGGAACAGCACAGCTGTGTCTATGACTTGACTATGAATCATCTATGGAATAAATCAATATCAGTAGATTTATCAGCAACTTGTTCTCCATAAGAACATTAACCCTCCTACTGTATGATCATTTAATATCATCTACAGTGGTGTAAACCTCCTACTGTCTGACCATTCAATATAATTGATTTGAACGATAGATAAACTATACAAGTTACTCGTCTTAATTTTGAGACTGGCCAGACGTTTTAATATCTCTTGGGACTAGTGTTAAAGGGACTGGTCCTGCCTCTTTGCGGGATTGCTTGTAAGGGACTGGTCCTGCCTCTTTGCGGGATTGCTTGTAAGGGACTGGTCCTGCCTCTTTGCGGGATTGCTTGTAAGGGACTGGTCCTGCCTCTTTGCGGGATTGCTTGTAAGTGTATTTCCTATTTGGGACTAGTGTTAAAGGGACTGGTCCTGCCTCTTTGCGGGATTGCTTGTAAGGGACTTGTCCTGCCTCTTTGCGGGATTGCTTGTAAGGGACTGGTCCTGCCTCTTTGCGGGATTGCTTGTAAGTGTATTTCCTATTTGGGACTAGTGTTAAAGGGACTGGTCCTGCCTCTTTGCGGGATTGCTTGTAAGGGACTGGTCCTGCCTCTTTGCAAGATTGCTTGTAAGGGACTGGTCCTGCCTCTTTGCGGGATTGCTTGTAAGGGACTGGTCCTGCCTCTTTGCGGGATTGCTTGTAAGTGTATTTCCTATTTGGGACTAGTGTTAAAGGGACTGGTCCTGCCTCTTTGCGGGATTGCTTGTAAGGGACTTGTCCTGCCTCTTTGCGGGATTGCTTGTAAGTGTATTTCCTATGGACACCTTTTGAAAGTATTGTAAGTTTAACTAATCTTTTTATAGTAGTGCTTTTCCATAACTTTTTAAATTTCGCGGTTTGTGGTTTTAACTATTGGCTGGTCCATTTTTGTGGTTTATATTTTTAGAAAACGTTTATGCTCTTTGATTATTTTTGCTCTTATTTGCAGCTATTTTGAATGTGTACAGCGCCTTGGGGTCCAGTCATGGATGTAAGGCGCTTTATAAGCATTGTTTATTATTATTATTATTATTATTATTATTATTATTATTATAAAGTCTGTAATGATTTCATGTGGTGAATGAATCAACGGTCAACCCTCCAACTGTCTTTACCATTTAATATCATCTACAGAGGTGTTGAATAATAAAGTATGCCAGCCTGCGTTATGATATCATTTGGTGAATGCATCTACTGGTACACAGTCAACCCTTCTACTCTCTAACCAATCAATATCAATGGTATGGCACTGCTCAGTGTGAAGTCTTACACACTGCCACAGCCACTAGAAGTATGTGCTTTACAGGGTGCCGTAAACACAGAATTCTTTGGTAAGCAGTCCCATGAACACCTGCTTCAATGATGTTCGCAAGTAGACGTGCATACGGCCTGCCCTATAAGATGGCAACTTTCACAGCAACAAAGGGGGTTATTTGATACAGTATATAGCAGTGTTGTTGTACTAGATGTATATTGATAGAGAAATGTTACCTTGAGGGAAAGTAAATCACTCTCCAAGCTATGCCCAATTATAATACTCTGACTGCTACACATACTAAGCAAAACTGCTTGTACGTCTTGCAGAGTTGTAGTCACATCTTTCAAATCATCTTCTGTTATTCCACTAAATCTGTAAAACAAATGTCAGTTGTTATTGTTAATTGCTTGGCATTAAAACACATACAAAATATAAACATTAACACAACAAAAGCCAGGGATATAGCCTCCTGATGGCCGGAATTAGAAAAAATTACCCAAAGGTTTACCAATTACTAATATCTCTGGCCAAATCAACAAAAATATATTACACTTTTACACATCTATATTGATTTACATTAAACTCACCTGGAAGTGGTATTTTGTCAAAAAAAAGCTTTTTTTCATTAAGATGTGTGTTTTGATCGGTGGAATATGAATAAACAGTAAACTAAGATTCTAAAAAAAATAGTTCCCATTTTATTTACAAATTTAAAAGTAGGCCCAACCCGAGAGGGCGCTGTTCGTGACGTCAATCGAGGCGCGATATTTCAAGAAGAGAAAATGTGTAGTCTGGCCCCGTACACTACGCCTGGATACCTGATCAGTATGATGCCTACGTACAGTACTACGGTCACGGAGCAGACTGCATGCTCTGTATGGCTGCTGTGTGGACGGTCCACTCAGATTACCGAGCACGGTGAATCGCATGCAGTGCCAACACAAGATAGTGATGCTTGGCACAAGCTAAAAACATGCCCTCAAAGTTGAAAAAAATACCAGATTTGTTTCACGTTAGCAAATGCTCCTTTAGGTTCATCACCTCTTTCATGTTCCTTCCCCGACTTCCCAATAGCTGGAAAAATTGTTGGGATGGCGTCATGGTTTAGAAAAGAACTTTTCTCTTCATGTCAAAATGTGCTATGTGAAGTGTTTGCTGCACAGCCCTGGAAAAGACGTCGGACCGAACCACTTTGCAAACTGACCCAATCTTTAGTTGTTTTGCTGCAGCAATACAGCTGGTCGACATTGCCGCAAAAATGCAAGAAAAAACTTTTTTCGAATGTACAAACTCAGGACTAGGACTTGAATTTACTTGCACGTACGTGTGTCCAATATTCGATCGAAGCAAAGTCTGCCTCGATTGACAACACAAAAGGGGTAGGCGGAGTCATCCCCCAAACAACTTTATTTATTTTTTTAAACATATAAATCGTTACAAAAAATTACTAATTATTTTATTATTTTATTTCCAGGTGACTTTAAGCCCCAAAAAATGTGATTAACACTAGACAACATTAGAAAAATGCTGAAAAGTTAAAATGCTGAATGGATTAAAATGCAAAATAACCCCCCAACAGGCAAAGAATTAATCCTACCCATCTAAGAAAAATTTAATAAATAAATAACTAAATAAAAAACTAAAATATTGGCAAGTGAGACAATTTTGTTGAAATGGTCCCCCCTATTAAGTATAAAAATTGTTTGTTTTATTGAAAACATTATTAAGAGGCAGGAGTTATAGAATGATGAGGATATGAAAATCTAAATGATTGATTTCTAACATTATTGAGAGACCTTATTGGGTTACTGAAGTGATTAGCGCTACAATCTTAGCGAATAGAATGACTGCTGACATGTTCAGAACTCATTCATCTTTAATTCAATTCAATTCAATTTTATTTGTCATGGCAGCATGAAAATCATTTCCTCCGGATATATAGAGAATGAGAAAGGGGAGGAATGGGAAATAAACATGGGTGTAAAAAAGGCTAAGGGAATACAAAAAGGAAAGGGAAAAGGACAAGCATAAAAACAACACCAAAAACAGGACATCTTGTCATTTAGATTCAATGTATTTCTTAAAATCATACTCTGAACTAATGTTTGTTCTTCTTTTAGACATTGTTAGTACTCTTTCACAGGTCTCTTATAGGATCTGATATAGGTCTGGAAAAAAAAAAGCTTATATGCAGAGTTGCTAGCACTGAAGGCCCCGTATCAATCATTAAAGCTTAAATCATTACCGCATACCACTCTTATTCAGCACATTGCTACATTTCTGGTTCTGGAATCAATTCAATTTCAATTAAATTCAATTAAATTCAATTCAACTCAGTAACCCTTTTTGTGATATGGCGGACGGAATGCTCCAACACTATTGGGTTTGGGTAAATTTGTGTGTATATACACCCAAACCAAACAGTACACTCCTATCACGTCCGGCATACCTCAAAAAGGCTAATTCAAATAGAAAAAAAACCCAGCCAGACAGACAAACAAAACAGAACAAACAGACATACATCAGACAAAAGGACAGACGTACATAAGGCATGACACAGGAGAACTTACCTTGTGTTGTAGTCTACTATTTCAGCATTTGGTTTGACCAATGTGTCATATACACAATTAAGTTTATCATCAACCACAGTTACTCTTGTTAACTCCAGACCTTTCACTGTGTAACACTGCAAAGATCATTAAAAGTAATTAGACAACTTTACTAATCTCAAAGTCAACGAAATTACATTGCTCGCACAAATTTAAAAAGCACCATAAGTATCAAAAGTAACAAGTAGATTACAAATTTTGCATTGCATTGATGCCCAAACAAAAATGAATAAAATCCTCACTGAGTGATAAACTCCAAACGCTAAATTGGTTTATTCATTTCTCATCAAATATGACATTTTAGACAGAAATATTTAAGGGGATGTTTTCTACTATCATCATCATTAGACCGTGTGAGTTTTATGTAAATCTATAATCATCACGATTTTTTTTTCTTACCAATTCTGTAACGTTCCTTTAAGAATGCTTACGCAAATTACAAGCGTCCACTAACAATGATAACAGTATAAATGGTCAGTCTCAATTGACAAGAAACGAAACAGGCAGATAGCAACACTTTAAAAAGAGTAAATTACAGAAAATCTATTTAACATATTGGATTAAAAAGACATAAGCCCCATGTTGTCAAAATATAGTTCACGCAATTGATGATGTTAAACAAAACAATATAACTACTTACCATTTCACAGTCCATAGCATATAGCCCTGGATTGCCATTGGCTGGTGGGGACTTAGCTACAGTTCTCATGAAACCAGTTAAATTATTTGTCTTATCATCAGTTACATGATACTGAAAAACAAACAAACACATACAAAGGCTTTCGTCAAATTTATTATACTTATTAAATAATACAGTTATTTTCATATATTAAAAATTATCTGCCAATGTTTTGAATGTTGCAGCTCAAAAGAAGAAAAAAAAAACAAATCAAAATAAAACAAGAATTGTGAAAAACTTTGTTTTTGATCAAAAGTGAAGTTGTTTATCGATGTATAGGAATATAACTTTTCTGTCTGTTTAGCAGAGTGCGGGTTCGAGTCCCAGCCATGACACTTGTGTCCTTAAGCATGACACATGACCATTGCTTCATCCTTCGGATGGGAAGTAAAGAGGTTGGTCCCGTGTGTTGTGTAACACACGTAAAAGAACCCAGTGCACTTATCAAAAAGAGAAGGGGTTTGACCCGGTGTTCCTGGTTTGATAAGCTGGATGTTGCGCCACATCAACCATTACATGATGCTTTAAAGGAATAGGTCTCATACTTCAAATCGTAGCTCCACATACCCTGCGAGTATTGTTATTTGTTATTATAATCATGCCCATTAAAGCCATTATACACTTTCGGCACAGGAAAAAAAAAAAAAGGTTCACAAATTTACAAATAACTTACAGGGTTTACAGAAGTTAATGGTGAAAGACTTCTCTTGAAATATTATTCCATGAAATGCTTTACTTTTCGAGAAAACATTAAAACAATTATCAATTCTCGACAACGAGAATTACGGATTATATTAAACACACGTCAAGACACGGCGAAACATGCTGAAACAAGGGTTGGTTTTCCCGTTATTTTCTCCCGACTCCGATGACCGATTGAGCCTATATTTTAACAGGTTTGTGTTTTTATATATAAGTTGTGATACACGAAGTGTTGGCCTTTGGACAATACTGTTTACCGAAAGTGTCCAATGGCTTTAAAGGACATAATATTGTAGAAATAGAGTTGTAGTTTACCTTAGAAACACTGCATCCTTTGGCACTAGAGTCACCAGAACAGCATGTAAACCGTCCTTCTAAAGTCCCTCCAACTACAAACAGATATATTAATCAATTCAACTTATTATCAAATAATATGATGTCACCATTTAACTACCTGCCGTAAAACATGGCGTCTGTAAGCAGGTGTGTGTGTGTGCGACTATGCAAACGTGTGCCATCGTGTCCCATAGAAATCCAACCGGGGGCGTTGAGTACTGCATTGATGTACGCTTTTTGATGCGCATATGGCCTGCAATACAAGATGGCCACTTGCATAGCAACAAAGGGGCTATTCGACAACGCCTATTATTATTGTGCTTTATTATCCATTTTCTATCAGGTTATCAAAAAAGTGTACATGGATCGATAGCTGGAGAAATGAACCAATTTTATACCAATTAAAATATGACAGAAAGCCCACATTTGATTTAGTTCAACTCAATGCATATTTATTTTTCATGCTGACAATAAGGGAATCAATGTGTGGTGAAGAGGTTTTCAACTAGTGGTTTAAACCCGCGCCGCGGCCTGGACTTGATAATTTTGCCGAGACGAAGTCGAGGTAAATTATCAAGAACCAGGCCTCGGCGGGTTTAAACCACTAGCTGAAAACCGATTCAATACACTTTGATTCCCAATCATAAATACCTTTTCGGTCAAAAAACATCAACATGTTTTGGTCAAAAGGTAAAATAAATGCAAAATTTTTAATTGTTCAATGATTTCTTTCAACACAACACTCCTCCAGCTATGAAATGGTAAGATCCTCGTGTAAACAACTCCTTATAAGGAGATGATGTGCGCGTCGCGCGTATCGCGTGATGTGGCACAACTGTTTCAGCCATTGCCCTCGACCAATAGGAATGAAGAAACTGTCTTATAAGTGCAGGTGCAAGGTCGCGTGTCACGCCCATGTTATAACAATATTTACGGGTGTTATATCATCCGTTCGAACAACCCCTCGTGATGCCCTCTCGACCAATCAGAATGGATAAACTGTCTTAGGTATTTATGAATGACAATTAAGCATACAGTTGAAAACAAATAAAAATGTGTATAATAATGAAAAGATGGATGCCACTTAATTCAACAGTAATAAAATGTATAGAAATGTCAAAGATAATATCGAGTGTAATTAACATGCAAGCCAACATGCAAATTTTCTACCTTCGGCCCAGATAGTAGTTAAAAAGCAGGACAGTTCTTTTCAGAACTGAGAAGTCTCTCGACAAATCTGAAAATATCTACTCCGCGGTAGTAGAATATTTCTAAAATAAGAAACTCTACTTGGCAGAAAGATACACACAGTGCTACCGCAAACCAAATAAATATTGATACCTCAGCATGCAATGCCTCAAATCATAGAAACCTTTACTTACCCTTATTATGCCAAAATTTGCCCCAGTGGAAGATGCAGTTTTCTCTGGTGATGTAGTGGCCATCGGAGCGACGCAGAAATGTCTTACCACATCGACAGCATACATATTGGTTTGCTGCAATAGGGAGAATAAGAACTTATTATACAATGGTTATATAACAATACAGGGGTCGATTTCACAAAGAGTTAGGACTAGTCCTAGCAGATATTAAAAAACATTTAATGCTAGTCCATAGTTCTCGTCCTAACTCGAGATAAGACTAGTCTGAACTCTTTGTGAAATCCATCTCCATTTCTTTTAAAATTTGATCATTCCAAAAACAAAATGTAACAAAAAATAAAATGGGGGGGGGGGGGAGCGGATAAAAATATTCCAGAATTTCTTTTTGTGGGGCAAAACTAAAATGGAATTGAGTTTACAAAATGATGATGCAGTAATTTAGCCATAGTAACCACATCAGACAAGGCCTTAGCAACCTACGTTGATTTCCAGTGGATTTCTTTGAGTCGTCGACTTTGATGACAGCAAGACCTGGTGTCTCAGAAGGTCGGGGATAGCCATTGTCAACTAGTTGATCTTCAGTCATTAAATACGTCTTGAGAATCTCATATAAATATGTGCCTGTTAGAACAATAAAGGTTCAATCAATTCAATGTTATGTGGATATTTTAACAACAAACACACAAACAACTTCAGTCATTAAATAATAGTATCAAAGTCTTATAATAGTGCCAAGGTACTCAAGGTGCTTTAGATACATTTATACAGAAAGAGAGGTTATTGAAAGCTATGAATTCTGAGCCCCAGTTATAATAGTATCAAAGTCTTATAATAGTGCCAAGGTACTCAAGGTGCTTTAGATACATTTATACAGAAAGAGAGGTTATTGAAAGCTATCAATTCTGAGCCCCAGTTATAATAGTATCAAAGTCTTATAATAGTGCCAAGGTACTCAAGGTGCTTTAGATACATTTATACAGAAAGAGAGGTTATTGAAAGCTATCAATTCTGAGCCCCAGTTATAATAGTATCAAAGTCTTATAATAGTGCCAAGGTACTCAAGGTGCTTTAGATACATTTATACAGAAAGAGAGGTTATTGAAAGCTATCAATTCTGAGCCCACGTTATGTAGCAGAATTTTGTCTTCAGAATCTCATACAAATATTAGCCTGTCAGACTAGTAAAGCTTTCTTTTTAACAACAAACATACTAATAACTCAGTAGTGAGCGTCATTTTCTGATTAATAACCATTTGAGCTTTAGTCATTCTGATTATTACACAATTATACTTTACAACACCGAGATGAAGAATAATAGATATTGATCTCTGGATAGAGACCTGTCGCAGGCTTCCAAGGATTTTCGCCAAGTAACAACAAGTTAAGCTTGGGCGATATCGATTTATTTTATTCACGATATATCGCCGACAATATATCGCGATATTCGATATAATCGCGATTAATTAAATTTGACATCATCAGTCTTCAAACTCCAAGTGAAAGTTGTAGAAGAGACAGTCATGGCATAAGAGAGGTGTTCTAATGACCTATTCTTCTGGTTTTACTCCAAACCTACAGAGGAGGAAAACCAAAACCCCAAAAGAGAAAATAATCTTAAAAGAGGAAATCTCACAGAAATCTCAGTAGAGTATCATGTTTGACTTACCTTCATATTTTGGCAGTTGAGCAGTGGATTGATGAGAGCGATTTAGAGTGAATGTGTGTTGAGTGGCTGCCTTACCACCAATAACAGCTTCATGTGAAATACTTCCTTTGCTAGTTGGTGATGTGACTTTATCTGGTGTATCCGTCGTCTGTGCACTACGTAATCTCTTCAATGTGTTGACTGATAGATTCAGATAAATGTTTCTTGAGGATGCTCTCTCGTATACAGACTTCTCTTCCTTCAAACCCTGAACATCAAACCACACCACATTACCAATATGAGTAGGATTTGAAACTTTGCATGGTGAAAATACGATATGGAAAGGTTTGCGGTAACACCATGTAATGACTATCTCTAAATGAGTTGGGGTGGTTCTGAAAAGTACCGTTGGTTTCAACTTGACGTTTTGATCAGTATGCTCTGAACTGATCGTCTTCTGGAGAAAGCATGAACGCACCATGATTAAGTATATGATCTGCATTAGGCCTGGGGGACTAGTGCGACTAGCGTCATAGTCGCAACTATCAATTTCACAAAAACTTCAGCACCTCATCACACAGCAAGTAATATTTTAAGATAAGCTTCCTATTCCTCAAACAGTGCAAATTTAATATAAATCTGTGTTAAAACTTGTTTCAAGTTGCAAAAAGTACCATAATGTGTAGAAATGTGTATTTTCCTCATGAAGTACCCTTTCAAGACCTAAGTTTGGGAGTAATGGTTTATGCATTGATGGCAATGAGGTTGAGTTACCTGCTGGAAGGCCTCCTGCTCTGTCTGTGTAGTCTTAAGATACTCATCAATGAACAGATTCAGATAGCGTTGTCTGATGTTACATGGAACCTTGCCTGCTTTGTCTGGTGGTATGATGGGCCGGGGGTTCACCTTATTCAATAAAGATAATACAATTCTCATTTCAAAAAGTTGCATCCCCTCAAGGTGACCCTCTGGCTGCTGCTTCCCAAGTTGTATTGTAATTTAGGTGTGATCCCTGGCTACACGGCAGTTAACGGTTGTTGTGTGGCTTCTGACGGGCAACCCCAAACAAATAAATTAACAAAATAGGGGGATGTCGCCAACAGAGGGCTAGATAGCCCAGTTTGTAGAGCGCCTGCATGTTAACCCAAAAGTTGTTGGTTCGAATCCCACTCTAGTCAATTGTTTGTTCCACCACAAAAATCAATTGTTATTTCAGATACATTTATTTCATGTCAACATCAATCAATACAAAGTGTGAAAATACTGCTCAGTTACACATACACTAGTACCCCCCTTTTAATCACACGAGATCACTTTAGCAAGGGTCCCTTGCTAAGTTGTAGAATGGCTGAAATTTTCACAAAATGTTCCTCAAGGACAACAATTGTTTGTACTGTTTAAGTCCTCTTACAAAATATTTTCAAACATTGCCACATTTCACAAAAATGCTAAAATCAAGCACGAGGGACCCCAGTTAAAGGCAGTGGACACTATTGGTAACTAGAGGTACATGTACAGTTTTTGTTTACTACAAAAACAAGGTGTTCGTGGTGAGTGAGTGAATGAATTGGTGACAACATTTTACCTCATCAATCCAATGACTGGTTAAGGAGTTATGATTTTTTTACAAATTAAACACCAACTTCCGGTTTGCATCGGATAAAAGGTCAAATAGGGGTTACTTTTTATGTAGCGCGTGATAAGTTTATTAAGAACTTTTAAATGATGGATGGGTTGTAAAAATCCAATATTTGGTTTAGAAGTTATGATTTTTTCAAATATAAAGTTTTAACTTCCGTTTTGAACCGGAAGGTACTGTCAAATGAGGTCACACTTGGTAGCGTTGGTGATGTCTTTTGAGTTCTTTCTTTTGACGTATAGATGATAAAAATCAAATCATGTGGTTTAGGATTTTTTTATTTTTCAAACATTATATATCAATTTCCAACTTTAACTGGAAGTCAAGGTCAAACAGGGTCGCATATTGTATAGCACGTGATAAGTCTATTAAGACCTTTCAGATGATGCATAGATTGAAAAAATCCAATGTATGGTTCAGATATTATGATTTTTTTCAAATAATATAAAATTTAAACATCCGGTTTGAACCGGAAGACAATTTTCAGGTCACAAATTATAGCGTTAGTAATGTTTTTCAAAGCCTTATCTGACGATGTTCAGATAATAAACAACTAATTTCTGGTTCTGGAGTAATATTTTTTCAAATAATTAACTGCATCTTCCTGTTTAACTGGAGGTCAAGGTTTAATAGTCAATGTTGTGTATCGTTTCTTAAGTTGTTACATACCTACCCAATGACGTATAAATATATAAAAAATCAAATGTGTGGTTGTGAAATTATTTTTCTTTGACCAATTATTTTCAACCTCTGGTTTGAACAAGAAGCCAAGTTTAAACTGATTTCATTTGTGTAGATCCTGACTAGTTCATTAAAACCTTTCAGCTGATGTATGACTTGTAAACATTTTATAATTATGTGATGGACTATCTGAAGGTGTATAATGTATCTTATAACATCAATGCAAATGTATTCCTACTTGTAGTTTTGGTGCGAGACATTGTTCATTATTACTCAACTATTGCGATTCACCGCGATTCACTCAGCGCTCGATGTTACTAAAAACGTTACAGCGCCCTCTTTCGCTGGACTAAAGAGAGCACTTTTGGGAATTCCCCCAAAAAACTCTGCGCTTGCACTACATAGCGTACATAGCATGCGTTGTTGATCAAAATGGGGTAAACGCGTGGGTCAACAGGTGCTTTGACGTCCCTTTTCGACTGATGTAAAGGTCCAAATTTTTTTATTTCTGTGCAAAAGATTGAGCGGGATTGCTGTTTTACAATCTGAAACAAAAATTACGTTGAAATGATCAGTAGTTTTAAAAACATGAATACGATAAGATTTTATGAAATTTTCAACTTTCGTTTTGCACTAGGAAGTATTAAAAATATTTTACGTGTTCTGTGAAGCATTTGTCCAACTTTTAATGATCTATCCGATGATGTGTAGATTGTCAAAATCCGAATCATAGTTTTTGAGTTATGATTTTTACAAATATTAAACTTTGATCTAACGTAATTCAATTCCCGATGACGTCATAATGACGTAATTAAGTATGTGTTGTCTTGATACTGAGGTTCAACTATCTGTTGAGTTTTAACATTCCATTCAATCTCAATCTTGAGTTATTCCGTAGAAAAGCTCGAAAGTTGTTTTTTGACGAAAAAAAAACGAAGGTGAACTTCGACCCAGGGTAATCACCCGGATGCTAAGGTCGTACGATTTTGGCGTTAACTTTTCAAATGTTGCCCCAGCCTTGGTCTATCAGATGCGAAAACTTTGAACATCATAGCTTTCATATTCGTTGAGATACAGCAAAACGAAAATGGTCCCTTTTCAACTTTAAAAACCTTGTAATTTGACACCTAATGACGTCATCATGACGTAATGAAAACTGTGCCGTCTTCGTATTGAGGTTCAATTGTCTGATGAGTTTCAAGGTTCAGTTTGGCTTGAATCTTGAGTTATGCTGTAGAGAAGAGTTGACGGTGAAGAAGAAGAAGATGGAGAAGAAAAAAAAACGGAACAAAAACAATAGGTGTTCGTGCTGAAATGCACGAACACCTAATTACTCAAAATAATTATTAGCATAAAACCTTTTGTGGTGACGAGTAATGGGGAGAGGTTGATGGTATAAAACATTGTGAGAAACGGCTCCTTCTGAAGTGCCATAGTTTTCGAGAAAGAAGTAATTTTCCACGAATTTGATTTCGAGACCTCAGATTTAGAACTTGAGGTCACGAAATCAACCATCTAAACTCACGCAACTTCGTGTGACAAGGGTGTTTTTTTTCTTTCATTATTATCTCCCAAGTTCGATGACCGATTGAGCTCGAATTTTCACAGGTTTGTTATTTTATGCATATGTTGAGATACACCAACTGTGAAGACTGGTCTTTGACAATAACTACATTGTAATAGTGTCCACTGCCTTTAAGTTTCTGTCGTGTGAATTGCAATTATCTTAAGTACAAATGATGACTTGCTCTAGTTATTGAACAAAAAATAGATAATAATGTGACATTAAAGTGACACGTTGCCTTGGATCGGACGAGTTGGTCAATACAAATCGTTTGTTGTAAAATACATATATATATGGCTAGAAAGATGTTGTAAAAGTAGAATACAATGATCTACACTAACATGCCTCGAAATTGCATGGTTTTCCTTTCACTTTGCGAACTAACAAACAGTTACAAGCGCTTTTTATAGACCAATTCGTCTGATCCAAGGCAACGTGTCCCTTTATTTTATTTCATGTAGGAAAAAGGAGAAGCAAATGCTTTTTGTTCCCCTTCCCTATGAAGACAATGACATAAGAAAACATATACACTGTACAAGAACAACGGTACCGGTAAGTATAAAACATGGGGACACCGACATGTTAAATGCATGAGTGAGACCACTGGGCAATAAATTGTAGGTGTCGTAAAAATAAAACTAAGATGTAAATAAAAAATTTATAAAGCAATCAATATCCTATTCAAATTAATTTGTATATTATATGAAATTGCCAAATAAATAAATAAGAATGTATTCTTAAAGGTTACGAAAAGATAAAACACATGTATTATTATCTGTATCTGTACCTGTATTGTTGAGCCGGCAAAAAAAAATTCTAAAGACACATCACACCAGCTTTGCGCATTGTGTGGATGGGATGGCTTAATTTTTGAAGTGCTTGGCGAGAGCGTCTTTGAAGATATCTAACTAATGAGTTGCTGGAAATCACACTACCGGGTAAGGCGTTCCAGTCCTTGATGGTGGCCGGAAAAAAACTGTTGCCGTAGATTTTGGTTGAGTGACGAAGTTGATGAAATTGGAGATTGTGCATTATATCTACTCCTACACTAAACTACTCTAAACTACTCACAGTTTCTGCAAAGACCAGTACGATTCGAGGCTGTTTAGCAGGTGAGGCAGATGGGCTTGATGTTGCTTTTCGTTTCGTCCCACCACTCCCAGTCCCACTGGACCCGCCAACATCTGTCTTTACTCTCTTGGATTTGGCTCTACTTTTTGTCTTTCTTTTTCTGGTCTGTTTAGTCTTTGACTTGGCTTTTGTTTTTCTTTTAGTTGAAGTGGTTTTGCTCTTACTTTTAGGTTTTGCCATTTCTTTCAAAGGAAATGCTGGTAAAAATGTTAACTGGATCAACCATCTACATGTACAGTGACATAGAGCGTTTTCGAATCGAAGGCTCAGGCTCAGGCTTGGGCTTCAGACTGATGCAGCCATTTTGAAGCCGCGTACGAATCGGAGGCTCCGGATCGGGCTTCGAATTTGAGGCTTCGATTTTGGCTGAAAACAGCGCCAGGCGAAGCCTCCTCAAGAGGTGGCTTCGCCAGGCTTCATGACGTCAGATTCGTGATGATAAATCTTTTTCTTGCGGCAGCCATTAAAATCCTCGGTTACCGTTCAATAAAATTGACAAATTTGGCTCTTTTGATTGTGTTTTACTATTAATAACAACAGTCTTCACCTGATATATCACCCATGAGAAGGCGAACAATTTGCATCAATGATATTAAGGTAAGTTTTGATATATAATGTAAATTTGTATGATAATTTACTTCGCGTTAAACATGACGTGTGCCCATAAACTTAGTGCTGCATCTAATTCGTGAAAATTGTCTTTTGGTTTTATTCTCAACATTTACTGATGAAGATAAGCTACATGCGGGAATTATTTGACAGGATAATATTTGTGAAAGTAGGGCCTGTCTTCTTAACTTGGTTATGGTTTATTTTTCGTTGGCAGAAAATTAAAATTCCTTGTCTGCTGATTAAAAACGACAGTTGTTTATTATTTTTTATAATCCCAAGGCCGAGAGCTGGATAGTGATATTATTAGTTATAAATCTTGCGGTTTCGTTTAAGCTGAACCGATTATTTTATATAAACATTACATTGAACACTCTTGTTACTTATGAATAATATTTCGCTTTGTTCCTTTTTTTCAAGAATGTTTTTGTTGTAGGCCTACTTTTTTAATAATAATATTTCATATTGTTTACTTCTGACTGATGTACCGGGTAGTAATTTATTTGAGTTTTCTGAAGGGAAATACATTTCTTGGCAACTAAAAAAAAAAGGTTACATGATTACATAAATTTAAATATTAGCCATGAATGAATGAATGATGATACATGTACACCTGCATCAACTTATTAAGCAGAGGCTATATAAGTATGGGTTGGGTGTTGAGATGGGGGGGGGACTTTGCTAGAAAAACACCTTTTGCTTGTGGACTAAGGATTCCAACTTTTTTGTAGAAGAGGACTGGCATTCATCAACATTCTTACTTGTATTAACTTTCATTGTACAATGTAGATTTGGAAGAGTGACTTTGGTGTGAGGAAAACCACCCGGCCGAGGTTCAAGTCTAATAGGGGCAAAAGGATACTTGAACACTGCCCATATCTGTCAGGTACGGTATGAATCCCAAAATTGGTTTTTACCCATATACACCAATGTGTGTTATATAAGCACTGTATACTCAGTACTTACCTGAGTTTTGTGAAAACAAAAATCACAGGCAAATTACTCAGGTGGGATTCGAACCCACAAACTTTGCAATTCTAGAGCAGTTTCATGCTAAACTAGACCACCGAGTTTGCCCAGTAGCTGAGGCAGTTTGAATCCTAAATTTTAGCAGCCGGAACTGCAAATGATATTAAAATTGCACCAGGTTACGAGTATTCAGTTTGGTTTTTACTCCGGTAAGTATTGAGTATATAGTGCAAACACCACATCGGTGTTTATGGGTTAAAACCAAAATGAATACTATAAATATCAAGGCTGTGGTATTATTCACTCAGAAAAAGACGACGGTCTAAACCCACCCGTATACACTGTGCGTAGTAATCACACCGCACGACCCACCCGTATACACTGTCACATTGCTGAAGTAATCCGCACTCGTACCACTAACCGCATGCGGAGGCTGTGTACGGGGGCGTCGTGTCGTGCGATGTGCCGGATGTGGTTAATTTTACGCTCAGTGTACAATGTATACGGTAGTTGCGTTTTTTCGGAGTGACAATTTGACTGCCTTAGCAAGGCTTAGCAAGGCTAACCCGACATCCTTTTGAGATGTTTCCGATAATCAGTGGTGATCTGGAGTTCGAGAGACTTCCAAGTCAATCCCCTCTTGAATGTTAACCTTTGTTTTTTATATCTAAGGGGGGGGGGGGGGTAATAGAAAGTAAACTCTCTAAACCAACATTAAATCCCAAGAGCTAAAAATAAATTTTGTTTAGATACATTGTACAATGATCACCCAAATGGTATGATAATGCTATAATTTTGCAATTTATAATGTTGAGGGCTGCATTGATTATTTGATCATACATGTACTCAAGCATTGATTATTTTATTATACTCAAGCATTGATTATTTGATCCTACTCAAGCATTGACTATTTGATCATACTCATAAGATTGTATCTTCTTCTCATTTCAGTTACAAGGATCTGCAGAAAAGCATCAATGTGAGAAGCGTAACATGTGCTAGCCAGTTCCGCATCAAAGCGAAAGACCTGTTAGTTCATTTCAGAACAATATAAGATGTCACCAGTAGGCCTGGGCAACAAGTGAAGTTTACTACTCATCTAGTGTCAAAAACATTGTAGTCACGACTTTGACACTAGTTGTGACTATTTTAAACTCCTAAGATACATTGCGGCAAATTCTTTGCCGCAGGCCCAATCAAGTAAAATTTGTGCTAAAAGGATTGAAGTTGTAGGGAATAGGCAAGAGCGACACAATGGGAGACTTTCCAACGCTAGGTGGCAGCAGACTTACCGGGTAAACTTCCATTGTTTACGTAGTTATGAGCTTGCACATAATTCTGCGAACATGGCTTTACCCGGTAAGTCTGCTGCCACCTATCGTCCTAGAAAGTTTCCTAGTCGTGACTGTTTTTGTAGTAGTCATGGTAGCACGTCGAGTAACGTGAGTAGTTGAAAAATGGTATTTGTAACTCGACAAGGCAATCAATAGTCTCCACTTCGACACTTGTCTGTCACACTAGTCGCTCAGGCTTAGTCATCAGTAGAGGAAACATCACTGGTGATTAAGCAGAAGAAACTTCACCAGTGTCGATAAAGATATAAAGCTCAATTCTAACTCTGTAAAGTAACATAAAGCAAGCTGACCTGTCCTTATTTGCAATTTTTTGCTAGCAACTATTCTACAGCTGAAAAATACAATTAGAAAAAACTTGACAATTCCGAAATACTAACCTAACAGTTGACGAAATAATCATGTTTCTTGACTTTAAAGTGGAGATCATCATAATTGCAATGAACTTAAAAGTTGTTAAGTAACCTAACATTTTCCCAGCCTCATGGGAGAACACAAACAATTATTTATTAGCACCGTCTTTGTAATCTTAAAAAAAGTTATTTAAACAATCAATTGCTGTAAATTGATACTTCTTTTGTTTAAAAGTAACTCAATTTATGATAAAATAAAGTTTTCATTGTAGTGCAGTATAGCTTGTATGCAGTTTTTACTTGATAGTCAGAGTAATGTTATTTTTATTCTAAAAGAATACTATAGTTTTCAAATAACAGAACATACCTTTCGAAATTTCCCTGCTTTCCAGTTTCAATGCAAGGCATGTTGTTGACATATATTACAACAAAATAAAGCTATGTTTTCAGAACATTTTTGGTCCGTTTCGTTGTTGATGAAAACAACCATCATTTGTTGGCTTTCACTAAAATAAGTCATTTTACAATCAAGTGAAGCTAAAAAGTGGGCTGCTCTAAGTTATTGAGGTATTTTTACAATATTAAACCATCAGAAAGCAAATATGAGCAAATATGCGTTTGTTACAATACAAATGGTATGATTATGTGTTTTGTGGTGGTGTTATTTTTTGTTTTGTTATACAATCATTAAATAAATGCCTCACACACAAAAAGCAGACGACGCACGTTTGTTCTCGTGCATTATTATTTCCCCCATGATCCACCACGAGGGCCACATGAAGCCTAATCCCGCCGTCCGTGAAGCCGAAGTGTTCGAAACAATTTCGTCGCCATGTTGTTTATTGTGAAGCCTGAGCCTCACTGAGCCGGAGCCTGAAAATCCCAAGCCTCAAGCCTCAAGCCTGAGCCTTCGATTCGAAAACGCTCATAGTCTCACTCACGTCACTACTGATGAATGAACACTACACACAACACAACAGAAATGTGCACCACATTGAAATGCCCACTAGGTACAAGACTAGACGGTCAGAACTGTTAAAGTTGGACAGCGCCCTCTATAGTTCAAATAATGCCAGTTTTAACAGACCATGTGTCAAAATTATTTTGTTATTGATTTCTGATATAAATAGTGAGAATTTAATGCATAGTATGCTTATTTCAGACAAAAAATTATTTGTCAAAGTAAGGAATTGAATGTTAATTTTTTAATATAAATTATAATAATGGGGTTTTATTTTAGTGTTTCTATAGGCATTTTTCCTGCAACAAGTGTCTGCTGCATAATTCACAAGTTCATTTTAGATTTCTAATAATATTATTTCACTTCAGCCGCTTTATTTCACGTCTGCTTTGGCATTTAATTTAAAAGTTTACAAAAAAAAAATTAAAAATTCTTCTATGATGTTCTTAACATTAAAGGCAGTGGACACTATTACAATGTATTGGTAATTGTCAAAGACTAGACTTCACAGTTGGTGTATCTCAACATATGCATAAAATAACAAACCTGTGAAAATTTGAGCTCAATTGGTCATCAAAGTTGCGAGATAATAATGAAAGAAAAATAACCCATCTCACACAAAGTTGTGTGCGTTTAGATGGTTGATTTCGAGACCTCAAGTTCTAAATCTGAGGTCTCGAAATCAAATTCGTGGAAAATTACTTCCTTTTAGAAAACTATGGCACTTCAGAGGGAGCCCTTTCTCACAATGTTTTATACCATCAACTTCTCCCCATTACTCGTCACCAAGAAAGGTTTTATGCCAATAATTTTTTGAGTAATTACCAATAGTGTCCACTGCCTTTAATTAGTGTTCTTAATTTCTGTTCATCATTCATTTGTGTACAATGTCAATATGTTTGTTATGTATATTTTTCTTTAAACCAGATTGAGAAGACATTTTTTTTCCAGCTATACCTTCTGATGTGACATTGTTTTTAAGTTAATGTACATGCTCATCTTAATTCGCAATGGGCCCAAAAATTAAATAAATATTAATAACAATGAATTAATTGGGAAAACACTTGTCACATATTCTATTACACAGTAGGCAGTAACATTGGATAATACAGACAAGAGTGAGCTATTCCTTGTATCATTCTTGCATATTTACTTTTGTGTTTAAGATATGGTATGAGCATTTACTGGTGTGTAAATAATAAATATTGATTATGAAGTGCACTAATCCACAAAAGTGCGTATTGCGCTAATACAAACAATAACATAATACAAATGTACAATTACTAAAAACAAATATTTAGGCCTATAAGCCTAAGCTAAGAATAAATCCATAATGCAACAAGCAGAGTCTTTATGTAATCATGTAAGTGTAACATGAGCACTCAAATTGAAATACATAAATAGAGAGAGAGAGAGAGAGAGAGAGAGAGTCAGAAGGTACACAGAAAAAAGCAAGGGGTAAACAATTAATAAAGAACAAAGCAAGGGGAGGGGAGGGGGTAGACAAGGGGGAGACATGAGACATGTAATATGATGATAAAGATATTTTGATAATGACATCACAAATAATGCTCACCTTCTGTGGTAAATGGGCAAGTCGTCTCTCTCCTTTTGGTGCTGATATTGCCACTGTCTTGCTTGGATGTCCAGTAGGATAAGATGCACTATGTCCAATGGAATACTTCTGTTGAATCTTAGCATTGATTCCCATGACTGGTGTGTTGAAGGGTCTAACCGTAGCTGATTTATTAGGAGGAGTCTGCCGTATCTGTAACGGTGGAACGTGGGCTACACGCTTTTTAGAGCTAGAGGAACTAGTTTGATTTGTTGCAACTTTTACTTCGGGAGATGTGGCTTTCAGGGTGTTTTGCTTTTCTTCAAGGTGTTGCTGGGCCTGCATGTAGCGGTTGTGACATACTTGTAATGGACTGGGTCGTACCTTGGGCCTTGGAGTGAACCTCTTGTGTTTGGACTGTTAAAGTAAAACATGTAATTGACAATCAGTTAAACTGAACAAATCTTGAATTCAAGACTTACAATTAAAAGCAAGAGATATACTTCACACACACTTCTCAATCAAAATAGACGTGTAAGTTAGTTCAACGCATCTTCTTCACACACTGGAAGGCTGGTTATGGAACCAAAAAAAATGAAAAAGAGATTCCAGGCTTTCAGCTACCCCCCCCCCCCCCCCAAAAAAAAAAAAAAAAAAAAAAAATAAAAGCTCATAATGTACACACCTCAAGTAAAATCAAGAAAATAGTCATAACAAGAAATTAACCAACTTTAGGTTGGACAAAGATTAGGTCTTTATAACCTTGAATGAATGATTTGTTTTATGTTCAAACTCTATTATGCAGGGCCCAAATGGAATCCAGTTTGTTTGTACTGATTAGGCTCACCCTGGCTAAATAAAGGAAATAAATTAAATAAATAAAGAAAGAAAAATTGACTAGAGCAGAATCTGAACATGCAAACCTCATATTTATGTGTTGGCACTCTGCCAGTTAGACATTCAGCCCTAATGTTAGTGGTCTCCCTATTTTTCAATCTAAAAAACCTGATCATAAAAACAGCAATTATTTATAGATTACATACATACCACATCAAATATGGATACATGAGCGACTCTTTGCTTTGAAGTAGACATAACCAAGTCCTCTTTCTTACACTCTTGTGGCTGCAAGCAGCAACAAAAAACAGACAACTTTAAAAAAAATTGGGGGTAAACATCCACCAGTGCAAACATTACTAACAGGGTGAATAGGAGATTATGAAGAAATGTTTAGTTTCAGATATTGGGGGAAAACCCCAAATGAGGAAACCTACACTGGACACCTTTGGTACTTGTCAAAGACATCTCAACATAATTATGAATAAAATTACAAACCTGTGAAAATTTGAACTGAATTGGTCTTCAAAGTTGCTAGAAAATAATTGAAGAAAAAATACCCTTGCCGCACAAGTTGCGTGCTTTCGCTCGAATTCGAGACCTCAGCTTCTCAAATTCAATTCAAATATTTTAGTGAGAGTTACATCTATCTCAAAAACTTCAGAGGGAGCCGTTGCTCACAATGTTTTATTCTATCAACAGCTCCCCATAACTTGTTACCAATTAAATTTTATGGTAACAATTATTTTGAGTAACCCCTTCGAGATCAAAGCAATCTTTGCCATTATTTTATTTCAGCTTACCTCTTTCACTTTCTCTTGCACTTTGTTGGGTTGTTTTAAAGGTTCCTCCTTGAAAATTTTCAGACACTCTTCAAAAGTATCGGACTCTGAGAAGGTTGCATCAAGGTCGTTATTGTCGCTGTCACTGATTAGTGTGAAGTCATCATCGGGGTTATTCATGGCATTATCATTATCACTATTATCACTACTATCACTCATCATGACAGCCCTCAACACCTTCCCAGGACTGTGGGATATTTTCTTCTTCAATCTTGTTTTTTCATCACTCTTGATTTGATGGATCTCTGGAACTTTACCGGATTTCTTGTCTGTTTGTTTGTTTGTTTTGTGATTATGTGGCAAATGCTTACTTTCCTTGGGTTTTTCAACCCCATGTTGAGGAACAGTCCTGCTTTTGGGACCGGTTTTTCTTTTAACACTCTTTGGCAGTGATGTGTGTGATGATTTGTCAGCTGTGAAGCCATTAGTGTCTCTTTTGGACAAAGTTGTAGAGCGTTTTGGATCGTCAGTAGGCCTATAACTAGTGAACCGAGTGCTGCTGTTTGTATCTGAACTTGAGTAGCAGTCACTGAATAAAACCATCTTCTTTTCCTCTCCATGTCTTGCCAGTTGTTCATCAGTGTTATCACTATCACTGTCTTCTCCAAACAGAATTATATTGGAGGACTTTCGGTTACATATCTTGGCAGGCTTCTTTGTTTGGAGTAACTTTCCTTTATCGTCATGTGTTGAACGAGCTTTCTTAGTTACATTTCCTTTATTAGGTTGATCATTATCAGAAGGGCTAGAGCTTATGAGAATGACATCATCATCTTGACAGCTTGGATTTCTTGCAGTAATTAAACCGTTATCACCGCATTCATTCAAAGATTGTGTAGTTTTACATTTGCCTTGCTGGTTATTGCCACTTAATGGCTTTGCTTTTTGTTGTTTCTTTTCGCATATTTTATTGAAAAAACTTGACAGCAGTTCTGAGGACACTTTCATTCTTGGTTTTTCTTCTGGTGAGTCCTTTTCGTTACATTTATCGTCGTTGATTTTACTTTCATTTGTGTCAGAGTGCTTTGTGTTTGCTGGAGTAGCATTTTGCGTTTCCTTGGATTTGGAGGTCAAGTCCTTGGATTTGGAGGTCAAGTCCTTGGATTTGGATGAATTCAAATTTGGTTTGGTTGTATTCTTATTTTTAATCTTTGACTTGGGTTTTGAGCTGGATTCATTCTTTCCTGTCCCATCTTTGAGTTTTCTTTTTTCAGGGGTCTTTTTTCTCACTTCGGGTTGTTGTTTGGCATCATTGTGTTTTTTTAATTTGTTTTTCAATTGACTGCTCCCTTTAGTGATGGAAGGATTTGCAGACAGTTCCGTTAAGTACTTGGTGGGATTCCATTCATCTTCCAATGAGGTATTGAGGTGATCATCTGGACGGTAATCTGAAGGGCTGTAACTGTAACTTGGAGTGAAGGGTACATCATTGTCAGACGGTGGGTGAAAATTCACATCTTGAAGGAAATGCTTTGGCTGTACATTACTCAGCCACAGTTTGTCAGTTTCCTCCTCAGTGCATTCCTCGTCTTCTTGCTCAACATCTCCATGTTTTAACTTCTTGCGTTTTGATTCCTCATCTGTTGATGATGAGTGGATTTCTTGCTCTTCAATTATCATCAAAGCATCACTGTCCGATGATTGGTCACAATCATTTGTTTCTGGGAACTTTTTCCTTTTCTTTGGAAGGTTGCTTTTCTTCAAATGTTCCTTTGCTGTGAAATTTGAAAAGGGATCATACTCCAAATCATTGGTGGGGTTTGGCGGGACGGAATCAACAGAATACTTTGTAGTCGGAGTGTAGTTTGCGTGAAGAGATCCAATGTCTTCACCACCAAGCATTGGCTCATATTCATCGGCACCATCGGCAGAATCAACATTCTCAGGATTGTCGAAACTGTATAAACCATCCTCCTCGTCACTAGGCATTGCTGCTGTGTCATTTGCAGAAGTGGTGCTGTTAGATTCTTCAGTTTCCTCCCCAGAAGCACAACTGTCTCCATGTTCATCTTTAACTCCATTGGGATTACATGCACTGTTATCAAGAGGATCGTACACAAGATCAGTGTTACTCTTTGAACAAGCTTCATCAAGAGAGTATTTACTCGATGGAGAAGACAAGTCACTCCGTACAGACTTTTCAGGATTGCTGTTTGTATACAAGTTGTTTCCAAAGGGATCGTATTCATCGTTATTGACAGGATGGTCCTGGTTAAGGGTGTACTTCTCCGTTATTGCATTAGTTTCTGATGTTTTTGTTGAATAATAGGTAGCACCTTTGTTTCTTCTAACTTGTGTTTTCTGAGAGTTTGAATCTGTTCCTGCTGAAGAACTGATCTGAGAGAGTGGTGTAGGAACATACATGGGAGCTGCATTTTTGGCATGGCCTCTCTTGGATGCTTTGGCAGCCATCTTGTGTCTTCTTCGAGCCAAAGCGATCTCTGCAATTGGAGTGGGTACATACTGCACAGGTTGTTTCTTAGCTGCGAGTTCTTGTGGGACAGGAGAGGATGATGGAGGACTTGCATTAAGCATATACTTGCTGACATCAGCTGTTTGAGGATATACACCATCAATATTTCCTTTAGGCTTGGTTGACTGTAGCTTCTCTGTCTCTGTAATGTAAATAATTTAAAAAGTTATTTTAAATGAAACTAGAACAAGCTAGTCGAAACCTTGAGATCAGTTCAAGAACTGACTCCACGGTAGTAGACCCAGCCAATTTTCTATACCTTCCGCCCGGGTAGTAGTAAAAAAGCAGGACAGTTCTTTTCAGAACTGAGAAGTCTCCCAAACATCTGATAAATCTATTCCGCGGTAGTAGAATAAAGAAAGACAGTTCTCTAAGAACAAACTGTACCTGGCAAGTAGATACACACATGGTTTTGCCGCAAACCAAATATAAATTGATACCTCACCATGCAATGCCTCAAATCCTATTACAAAATAAACATCCTCAAAGTTCCCTAAATTTATGGTGTTTTATAATTGACTTTACCACGTTCTAACAGGCACCATTTTGAAAAGGCAATCGAAGTTTTCTAAAATGAACTTCCAAGTTCTGTACCCCCTGTGCCTGTAGCTAAATGACAGGACTTAATTTGATTAACCGCATCCTTCTAGTATGCAGTGTTGAACTCCAATTTTGTAAGGATAACAATCTAGCTTCACTGGGCTGGAATTTGGGGACAAAATCCACAAGACCACAGGTCCTGATCCCAGAGTGTTTACACGAATGGAACATTTTTTACAAGACCTGGGGTGGATTTCACAAAGAGTTAGGACTAGTCTTATCTCGAGTTAGGACGAGTTACGAGTCCTAACTTAGGACTAGCTATACTTTTTTGATGTCTCTTAGGACTAGTCCTAACTCTTTGTGAAATCGACCCCAGGAAACTGAAGTCACACAAGAAGGAAAAAACAGGGATTAAAAATTATTACACAAGATATTGGGCTATTTTGGCTTAAAATTGGGGAAAATACCATTATCGATTATACAGATAAAAAATAAACAGGGTTCAGGCAGTGCACTAAAGTCAAATTTGCACGGCGCATAAAAGTCGGTCGTCCTACACAATATATGTAAATTTATAGAAAGGGAGATAAATACAGTTTATTTTCTGTCTATCTTTTTGGTTTTACGAACAAAATTAATAAAAAGTTGAAAAACAAATGACCACCAGACTTGTTTACTACTTGTTTACTACTACTAGTAATACTAGCCCCTTGCAAAATCCACTAGCCTCCCCACGTCTGCAGTCCATTGTAAAGTTCGAGCCCTCTGCTGAACAGGACTCGACTTTAGTAGAAAATCAACTGTAACGCAGGGCTCGTAATTTTTTGTTTTTTTCCCTTTTTTTTGTGTTGATCCAGTCTGACAAGTGACTGAAGGATTTAAAAATGTTGATTCAGCTTATTGTCCTTTGAAAATCAAGTCCAAGCAAAGTCCCATAGAGTAGACACCAGACTTGAATGATAGAAAGGCCCTGTTTTATCATGTATTATTATTGTTACTCTATGGGGGAGCACTCTATCTAATAATATTATTTATAACAATTGCCCTTACCTGCTTGATTGCGGACATGTCGAAAATGACAGTAGGGACGTCGACAAGTCCCATTCGAGTAAAATGGGCAATTTAGTCCACGAAAATATCCCGAATTAGAAAACATTGCTGCACCGACTGGGCCGGATGTTTAAAATTGAGATTTTTAGACTGTTGTTATCATAATTGTAAATCTAACACTAACAGTCAAGAAGATGTTCAAGAGAAGAGATTCCACTCTTAAGACAATGTCTGAGACGACGGCAGACTCTTGAATAATGGGCATACATTATCTGCATCCTGCTTTACTTTCTCTGCATTATGTTATGCACTTCAATATGAGTCTTTGACATGAGAGAGCCATTGACAGCTAGTGTACGGACGGATGTACCTGAACGTACTAGCACAATGCAATCGCACGTTGTAATTTAATGTACAACCTATGGAGGGCGCCCTCAACTGTCTAGAATCTGAGCCGTACAATATACGGCGGCTCTGTCTCGTATACAACTTGACTGCTTCGAGTGCTATGGTTAAAACGATGACTCCCAAGGTGATCCCCGGAGCCTTTTCCCGAGGCGAAGCCGAGGGGAAATAGAGCGCTACCTGGATCACCGAGGGAGTCATAGTTTTAACCATTGCACGAGTAAAAACAGTCAATATTTGTTTTATAACACCCCAAACATTTCTAAATAATGTACTATTATTATTAAGTTACAGACCTGAATGATACAATCCACGGACGACGCGAATACAGATTGTAAAAACTTTTACTGATGTGCTGCACCATAGTGTCGTGCAATCCTAAATGGTTACAGACTATTAATTTATCATCCTCGTACACGCAACGGACGTCTGCACGCCGTGTGCTAGTCTTCGGACTAGCGCACGGCAAACCGACGCACTATCACACGGCCGTCGTCTCTAGCAATATGTCATGTGACGCGCTCTAAACCAATGAGCAGGCAGAATACTTGTAAGGGGTGTTATAAAATCAGTTGTCTAGCAGATCCGTGTACATTATAAATCAACTCCAAATAACAAAACACTAAAAAAACAAATCTCCTAATTGTTTTACTATTTTTAAACTAGGGGAACTAAAAGTAGCGCCGAGTTCTTAAACGGATCCAATCACTTACCATTTTAAAAGAGAAAAACCAACCTTTTCAGTACCCAAGAAGTGAAAAGAAGAAAAACCAACCTTTTCCGTTTTAAAATGTTCAATAGGAAAAAGGAAAAAACAAATCCCTTATCCTTGACCGTTTTTTAATCTTAGAAAAGAAAACCAGGAAAACAAATCTTATAACCATTAAATTGTTTACCTTTTCAAAAACCTTCAAATAAAGAAGATGAGGAAAAAGAAACCGTAAAATGTTATATTTTATTATTAGCTTTAGCCAAAGAAAACAACTTTTCATTTAAAGGCATGATGGACACTATTGATTATTACCTAAAATAATCGTTGAAAAACTTGTTTTAAATTTGTATTCAGTTTGTTAAAATTGCAATATGGAACATAAACAAAAACCACAAAGCATACAAACTAACCCAGGTATCAGTGTGTGGAGAGCTGTTGGAGAAACGGCTCTCCCCCGAACTAGCGTTTTTTTAATAGAAAGAATTTATCACCTAAATAATTTGAATTAAACAAGAGACCCCATCTGAGGGATCGAATTCAAGACATCTGAAAGCACATCACGCCCGTGCGATGGGTGTTTTTCTCAGGGCTCGTATTCTCCCGCAACTTCGATGACACTAATTATTCAGTCACCATGGAGGAAGGTGTGAATGTGATTAAAGGCAGTGGACACTATTGGTAATTACTCAAAATAATTATTATCATAAAATCTTACATGGTTATGAGTAATGGGGAGAGGTTGATAGTATAAAACATTGTGAGAAGCGGCTCCCTCTGAAGTAATGTAGTTTTCGCGAAAGAAGTGATATTCCACGAATTTGATTTCAGGACCTCAAGTTTAGAATTTGAGGTCTCAAAATCAAGCATCTGAAAGCACACAACTTCGTGCGACAATGGTGTTTTTTTTTCTTTCATTATTACCTCGCAACTTCGACGACCGATTGAGCTCAAATTTTCACAGGTTTGTTATTTTATGCATATGATAGATACACCAACTACGAAGACTAATCTTTGACAATTACCAATAGTGTCCACTGTCTTTAAGTAACTTATTTTGTTTGTTGGTATGGTTTGTCCATGGTTTGACTATGGAGGAAGCATGTGTGACAGGGCTGGATAATAATCATTTATAAATATCCATTGTTGAGGGTAACAGAGAGAAGATTACAATACATTAATTGGTATAACCCCTATATAACCATTTTCTTATTTTAGCTTCCCCCTGGACAAACACTTTCTCTTTTTAGCCCCCCCCCCCCCCTCTCTGGTAAAGTAACACCTTGATGCGCTCTCTAATTAGAACTTTCTAGAACAATAAAACATGTGCTAAAACTTTCCTAATGCAAGCCACACACTTAGTATGCAGACCGGCAGTAAAGAGTGAACACCACACAAAGTTCTGCTCTTGCTTCAATTTCATCTGCCCCTTGCTTGGTCTGTTGTGGATTTGGTTTTCAAAGCTATTGTGATTTAGTTTGTAACTCGCTTTGATACTGTGTTGGGTTTTTTGGTTTAGGTTATCATATTTTGGGTTTTTTATTACTAGCCTATCCTACAGTTAAATTCTGCTGGGTTTTTTATATTAGTTTTTGATTCAATTCAAAGCCAAGGGTTATTTCAACATTGTCACTGACTCAGGGAGTACAGTCAACTCATTAGTTTTCACAAGTGTTCTTGATCTGATTTTTTTTAGTATTTGGTGAAAACGGAGATATAAATTGTTTATTGTTGAATCTATTTTAGACAGGATTTCCAGTTGAATTTATTGGAATTGTTTTTGGACTTCTCCATTCAATTTCTATGTGAGTTTTTGAGTGGATAAAATAAATACAAAAAGTCAGTGGTCATTGTTTTGGTTTTTTTTGTATCAAATTGCCTCGCGTTCTTATCCTCACTCGATTTAAGATTTACACTTCTCATTGCAAGCGAGTTCCCCAAAGCGTTTATTATCAGAAATTAAATTTTACTTAGTAAATCTCCAAGTGTTCCATTTTTCCAGTTTACACATGGTTTGACGGGACTTGATTTTGGATTTATATAGGCTGAGAACCTCACATTTCTACATCCATGCTCACACCAGCTCCATGCTCACACCATGCAAAATGAACTGAGAACTTGTCACATCATGGAGGGAATTGAAGATACCCTCCATGGTCACATCAATGTGCCCCTCCCCAACCCGGTGAGAAAACTTGAAGGAAAAAGTACAATATTATCTTGAGACGAGGAGACAGAATCGGAGATAAACAGTTTGATCACTGGGTGTGATATGCATCTACTACTTTTTAGGATTTTGAATCTTGTTAGGAGACAAAAATGAAGATAAACAGTTGACCACAGTGGGCCAAGGTAGAGCACGGGTAGAGTATTTTCTTCCTATAAGCTTGTGAACCACTCCATGGTTCATCCATGGAGGTAGGATGGACCATGGATGTATAAATGGATGAACTATAAGCATACGCACCATGTTGCAACCAAAATAGCGTTACCGTTCTATATACCTCCATGCGTGGACCCAACCTATTCTATGTGGATACCACATGGCGCCTACGTCCAGTAGCCTATACAAACAAATCAAAATTGGCTTATTCCCATGTTGACAACTGGGCCAGTAACCCTATAGTTTGACAGATTACGTCCGCCCCTCATGGTGCACCATCTGTGTACCTAGTCCATGTGTACACATAATACACAGCAATCCAGATTTTCCATCCACATGAACGGCCGGACGTGGCATTCCTGATGGTGTCAGTAATTGATGAATAGTATAGCCATTATTTAGGCATGCTACTAACCAGAAACTACAGCCCAAGGCCTTCATGAATGGCAAAACTTCTGCTTGGGAAGTGGTCATCCCAACCAGCTCACTGTCTGAACTAAAACATCTTCAGGTAGGTTTCTTATGGTTTCTGCATTTTCTTGCTATAATATTTTGTGCAAAGTGTGCGGTTTCCAAAGTGGCCGTGACATTGATGGGGTTTGGAGAGGACCAACAACTCGCGATTCGATTTTATTACCAAATCTCTATTTTTGAAACTTCTCCGTGTTTTGAGTTTCCTTCAATACGGTAATGCTTGTTTCCGTAATTCTACCCCCACACAACACAATAGACTGTTTGTTAGGATTGTATTCGGAGGTCTCGCAACTAGTTTTTTGATCATCAATCCTGATACATTCAACTATTTAAGTTGAGGAATTGAGATTGGTAGTTTGCTTTGTGGGCCGACGGTGGGATGTCACAGCCTTTTTGAGATATGACTTTGCATACATCATCATCATGGTACAAGAACACTACATGTATTTGGTTTGGGCACCCAAGAAACTTTGCTCACTATAGGCCTACTTGAGGCAGTGGACACTGTCTATTGATAATTACTCAAAATAGTTATTATCATAAAACCTTTCTTGATTACGAGTAAAGGGGAGCGGTTGATAGTAATGGTATAAAACATTGTGAGAAACAGCTCCTTCTGATGTGATGTAGTTTTCGAGAAAGAAGTAATTTTCCATAAATTTGATTTCGAGACCTCAGATTTAGAATGTGGAGGTCTCGAAATCAAGCATCTGGAAAGCACACAACTTCGTGTGACCATGGTGCGACGAGGGTGTTTTTTCTCAACTTCGACAACCGATTGAGCTCAAATTCTTTCAGGTGTGTTATTTTATGCATATGTTGAGATACACCAACTGTGAAGACTAGTCTTTGACAATAATAGTGTCCAGTGTCTTTAAAGGCTACTTTGGGCTGTACCTCCATGATTGTATAACATGGACTGGAAGAACATCTACCGCCATGGTTGTTGTAGCTAGTTCAACTTCTCCATGTTTTTTTTTTTTTCAGCAAGCAGTCCTTGTCCAAATCTGTGGTGCGGTACGACTTTCATGTTTCCAAATTCCTTGATGTCGCCGTCGCATCATCGCAGCCTGTGCATCCAAGTAAGTCTTTTGACTGAATTAATTGGGATACCAATCCCCTTTTGTATGATGGCCATAAACATTTTGCATGGTGCTTAATGGTGTTGTAGATTGTCAGTTCACTAATTAATTTGGTCCGTGTCTACTGAAGAGCTTTACAGATAATAGTGGTGGGACGGATGGAGTCTGTAGGTCTATAGTCTGGAAAGGGATCTTTGTTGATGGGGTGATAATAATTGCTAACAATTAAGGGTGTTGCTTTGTTTATTTGCGGTTGAGTATAGGCACTGGACACTATCCCTAGACATAAAATTGTTAGCATGAACGCTTTACTTGAATGAGCAATGGGAGAGTGGTTGATAGTATAACCATGGAGGAATGGTATAACAGTTCAAAAACAATGTTATACATTTGTACATCAAGCCATTGTTGTTTAACTTTCGTGAAGCGGATGCAGTAACAGGAAGTTCACGCGCCCACGTGTTGATCAAAAGCAAGTCCATGTCAACCATTGGCCGTCATGTTGCCAACAGTTATTTTGTAACAGACTTGGCAGCGCGGTACTAGAACTGTGTTCAGATTTGTAATGCATACAATATAGTTACAAGTAGCGAAGATTAAAGAATATTTTCATAAGTTGCAGCTATTACGGAGCATCCAGGACGAAGACTTTAAAGAATTACATGTACAACTTGTAAAGTCTCTTCCAACTGAGATCGTGGCGATTGTGATCATGGACAATGGCAATGAGAGGCTGAGAGTGGAGGAGACGATACAGGTTTGTAAAAATGGTTTGAGCTTTTTGATTGTACTTGTAGGGTTAGAATGATTATCTTGACATGGGCATTGAAAAGGAAGGGCCCAGACTGTAGGATATTATTTTTATAAGGCCTACTCAATGTGGGGGAAAACAGCAATCTTTTTGTTCAGTTGTGGTGTAGGCCTCTATACTCATCACAAACTATAGGTACACGTGTATTGTTTTGCTATGGAAAATACGGTCGTATCGGGCAATCTAGTGGGTTTATAAATAGTCATGCAATGGACGATTACAATTTTTTACATGAGTAATTGCAAAGAGCGTTAGGGGATTGTGCCCCCCACCCCCCAACACCAAAAGTCCTCACTGTTAAACACAAGACCAAACCAGGCGAAGGATTGGAGGGGGTTCGTCGGGCAGTTTGTTTTTAGGGCCTAATGATCATTGTCTCACTTCTCCTTGTACTGTAGACCTGCTATACTCTACGGCCCGTTGCAACTTGTAGTTGACTCAACCCACCAATGTGAAGGGAAGGGGATCATTTGGCGATGTCACCAACTGTAGAATCACTCCATTTGTTAGTCGGCCCTCCATGACAGGCCAGAGTGTGCGGTAAGTAAGAACATAGAGCAAGGACTATGGTGAGATGTATTCGTTAGGATCTAGGTTATATCCACATGATTGCATTGTTGAGATGTGGGGTGAGCCAGGGAAACAAATGAACAGGATAAAACATGGTTTGAACACAAAACTGAAAAAGAACTTGAGAAAACAAATACTCCAGGATTAAAATTTCAACGATCTGTGAGTCATCTTGTTATCCAATTCTGTGAACAGAAAAACAACAACAAAAAACATTTATTTTTGCTGGCTTTGTTTTTAAACATCACCATAAGTATTCACTTTTCAAAATGTATCAAGGAAGTTTAGTATTTCCCAAGTGCACTGGGACGTCAGAACAGAATTTTGCAAATAATTGGACCTCTGACAGCTGGTCAAATGAGGGCGCCATTTACAATTAGTGGTGAACAAGTCAATAATCTATGAGCAGGCGTTTATGGTTTAGGGTCATTATAATGTGGACACAGCTATTCAGATCCTAAATATTGAACTTGAAAAAATCAGCAGCTGGCTCTTAGCAAACAAATTGTGTATTAATCTACTTAAATCAAACTATATGATATTCTGTTCCAGACAACATAAATATACCCAATCTGTTCCTCTAGTCTTGAATGGTGTTAATTTAAAATGTGTTACAATTACCAAATTTCTAGGTGTGTCAATTGATGAAAATCTTACTTGGAAGAGCCATGTCAGTGAAGTTTCCAGCAAGATATCAAAAACTGTTGGTATTATGAATCGATTAAAGACCTTCATTCCAAGTGATATTTTACTTATTCTTTATAATTCCTTTGTTCTTCCGTACTTAAATTATTCAGTTCTAACCTGGGGCAGTTCCTCAGTGAATTGTGACAAACTTCTTTTCTTACAAAAGCGAGCTGTTAGAATTATTTCCAGTGCTGGTTACCGTGATCATACTGCCGACTTATTTGTAAATCTAAAATTGTTAAGATTAAAGACATTTACTACTTAAATCTAGGTAAATTAATGTACAAGTATACGAACAATGCATTACCTGGTTGTTTTATCTCATGTTTTGAGTTAACTTCCAACATACATTCATATAATACCCGTAGTGCTTCTAGCAAAAACATCCATGTCTGTTACAATCGAACCTCACTCTATAAAAACAGTCTTATACAGCGTGGTGTGAATTACTGGAACGGTCTTAATGAGTCCATTAAAAAGTCACCCTCGCAGTCAATATTTGTTGGTAAACTGAAAAAACAACTTCTTGATACACACGCTTAATTTCTGATTCTTCTTTTATCATTTTTCGTATTACTATGTCTTAGCGACTGCATGATGCACACATGTCCTGTCATGTCCCGTCCTGTTTCGCTGTCTGTCCCTAGGTTAGGGTACAAAAGCTTTTCTGCTTCACCCAAACCTTAATGTTGTCCCTTAAATAATTATAATAAACTATACTTAATGTATACAAGTAATGTTGTAATTTAACCTCTTACAACCATTGTATATTATATGTCCAAGGACAGCATTGAAATAAATGTATATTGATTGATAATGGATTCGAAGCTGTGAGTTGAGGTCAGCTTGACACTAATTTATTTAGAGCTGGAAAATTCGACAGTTTCACAATTTTGGAAAATCTTGCTTTATGCTTTCATGATCAACAAAATTCAAACAATAAATTAATTTCATACATTGTGAAATTGTGGGCTTTATAGACCTAATACTTTCACTTTTGTTTATGAATTTGGGAAAGTTAAAATTTTATTAAAGTCATTCAATGGATTTAATTTCTCCCATTTGTTCTACTATATATGTTCATGTTTGTTTCAGACAAGTTTTTAATTATTTCATTTTATCCTTGTCCCTTTCGAATAATCAATGTGTAAACTCTTTGTTTTAATTTGGATAAAATGCTGTAATTTTGTGTTAAAAGAATATTTCCTTGAAACTATAAAGAATTTTGAAGTGTCTATTTTTTTCTTTCAGGATGATGGATAAAGAGAATGATGAATGTTTCAGAGCCAGAGTTTGTAAGCATGCTAAAGGAAACATTCAGGGTGAGTGCAATGGTTTATTTATCATTCTGTTCAGATCAGCTTGTTCTAAACTGAAATAATTCTTTCCGATTTTAAACCAAATTTGCTTCACTTATTGTTCAATATTGTTACATATGAACTATTTGGATTAAGTTGTTGCAGTTAGTTTCAGCTTCTTTCAAAATGTTTCTCTATGCTCGTTCTGAAATTGTTCTAGACTCTGTGTTCCTTATGATTAAATTCTGCTCTTTTCTTTTTAGTTTTTCTTAAATTTTGTCAACTGTTTGCAAAGGTAAACTTTTCAATAAAGCTTTGAGTATTCCTTTGTTTAATTTCTCCTCCAGCACAACGAAAGCTATACCGAGACTGAAGGAACACAGAGGGAATGTATCAATGCATTTTGGCAGTCGGTGTTCTCCCCTTAATTTTTATTGTTGCTGATCCTACGGTTTGAGATTCTGTTGGAGGTCCATCTGACATCTAAAGGTAAGAGTCAGTGACAAGAGTTTGACATCAGCATAACAGTTGTACCACTTCTTTTCATTGTGCAGGGCAACGATCGTTGAGAATGGAATACAGTTGAAGAGCCCTGCCTAAAGAACACCAGCTGTCTCAGAGATTAACAGTCATGGAAGACAGTTTTGATGTAGTTTTTGAGTGTAGTGTCTGGATGAGGACCAAACTAACAAAAACATAAAGTGACTTCAATTCAATGCATGTTTTCTTAGACATAGTGTTTGATGGGAACACAGAGAGACAGGTAAGTTCAAGACATCTTTCAAGGTAAGAGTAAAAGTGTAGGATGTGACATAAAACATAAATAGTCTTTGTACACAGGATTATGAGTGGACAGGAATGGGAGATCTGTCAACTAAGCAGCCCTGCCTGATGTTAAAGCACCAGCTGTCCCTTCATCAGAGAGTCTACATAGGTTTAGGTCTGTATAGTACACCTAGAGTTAAACAGAATGCTAAGGTGCCTGATGTTAAGCGCCTGACAGTCAAGGTGAGACAAGTGCCTGACAATCAAGATGAGACTTCAGTCAAGAGGATTGTGCTTGAGTCTTCACACAGAGAAAGGTTTTCGACTAGATGGAAGACACAGAGGCGAGTTCAAGGCATGCTTTCTTTGATAGTTATCCAGAGAACTCCTGGTGATGAAGTCTTCAGCTACAACAGTCCCCAAGAGGTCCCCTAGACTTGTTTGTTTGTACACCATGCTGGCAGCAAGCTGCTCTGTTCATGGACACTGCTGTTTGTTATGCACACAACTGCTGTGCACACAATGGTTGAGTTGCCACATCAGATGCACAGAGCATGCGTGGAGGCTATTGATAATGTAAAGCTTCCTTTATTGCCTGAATGACCTTTGTGTTTCCTCATTCAACCGGCTGTGTGTGTGTGCATTAACTGTGTCACTGCAGGAAGGTATAGGCACTCTGTTAGATTTAGACGTAATGTAACAAATATGATTACATAAATTAATATTTTATCATGTTTGGAAGCTCTTGATGGAATAATTTAAAAAGCAATTGTGTAGAGAATATTCTTGTGAGTAGTTTGAATTGAGAAGTTTGAATGAATAGCTTTCAGAGCCTATGGGACGGCTGTGTGTATTTTGTACTGACGGAGCAATGATTTAGTGACTCTAAGCTAATTGCTCTATATAACTAGGAGGTGTTAACTAGTTAGTCGTGCTAGCTTCGGCTGCACATATACTAAAATTGGAACGATACAGAGAAGATTAGCATGGCCCCTGCGCAAGGATGACACGCAAAATCGTGAAGCGTTCCATATTTTTTCATATTTTTGAGTTTCCCGCTTTTTTTGGTATCTTGGTTTAGCTGTTAGAGAAGTTTGGGCCACGTATACACCATAGAAAAAAATTTTTTCTAAGATTTTTTTGTTTCTGTGAGATCAGCTGACCTCTTAGCTTCCTTTTGCTACCTCATGTGACTTTTCTGGTGGTCAGGTCATGAGGGAGCCACGTTGATCAGTCTGGATCTCAACCCCTACGCTAAGAGCCACCTTAACGGAAAAACGAGTTTCATCGGTCACCTATGAAAAACTGCTGAAGAAGTCATATTCTTTTCAACTTTCAGGGATACAACAACCTAGAAAGGGGGTTGGTTAGCCGTCCCCAGGGAGTTCAACTTGGTATCATGGGGTGTCTAAGTCCATCAGAGACCCCCCCCCAAAAAAAAAAAAAAAAAAAAAGTTTTTTTTTTTTTTTTTTTTTATATAATTTTTTTACCAGTTTGGTTTGTTGAATGCCTATCTTTGTCAAATGATATTACAATTGACGCCTAGTTTTGAATCTAGTTTAATGCGTCGTTATGAATGATGGACATCACACTAAAGGTCTACATTATTTGTTTACTTTGTATTGTTGACTTGGTCAAAATGAAGTTACAGTACAACATGCGAGATAAATCAACAAGATTTCTGTTTGACCGTTTTGGGGGAATATCTTTCCTTCGGCAGGTAAGCCAAACTTTGATGCTCCCCCCATCACAGGGCAGGCAGAAGATCGTTCCCATTAAGGCTTTATTTCTTGTAATTCCACATTTCACAACTTGCCTACATGTTGTAATCATAGAGTAAGGACAGAGTTTTTGTAGTTTGTATTAATGGTTTTGTTAGTCCTCTTTTACTTTTCTATTATATGCCTTTTTAGTTTGTCTAGTGATAGTTTGTATGTGTTTGTACCAGTGAGCTGCAGGAAATCTATTCTAAATATGTTTTTTTATGAAGGTTTTGTAAATGTACTTTTTTCTGTTACCCTTTAATATGCCATTGTTTATATTGTATTTGGTATGTACATTGTACTTTTAACCACTGCTAGTCATTTTGTTTGTATTTATATATGTAGGCCTACATGTATAAGTAGTATGATAATTCGAGAGTACAATCATGATAAAGCTGCTGTGTCTGTACATTCAGTATTGTGCATACTTTGTTCTTCCTTTTCTCACTACCAGTTCTTCCAACAGCCATCCAGACCATAAGTTTTGTGGGATACACATCAAGGTAATGTAAGGATAGTTTTTTATCAAATTAAATATATCGACGTGATGTAGGCCTACTTACTTATAGTACCCCTCAAACACACCACCCACATTCCTGGCTATTACCCCAAGGTTCCCCGAAGTACTGACCTGAGAAAATCCCATGTTGACCATGCATACGGAGCCAACAAGGTTTCAAGGTTTATTTTGTTTCCCCAGTAACATATCTAAAACAGGCAATAATATCATAATTCAAATAGTACAGTTTACATCAAGTAGCCTTGTTCTAGACAATATGTTATTTGAAAGTTGTTCCTAGGTGACATTTATAAGTGATGTTTGGTTGCCATCACACCCGATTTTGTCCATTCAAACATTATAATTGTCTTATGTTCTGATTTAGTTTTAAGAATATTACATTTTGTAAATGTCAAGCTAGTGAGATGTATCGAAAGATATTTTGCTGAATAAATCGATGAAGATGAAGATAAACGTAATTATGTGTCTATGGAGTTTTTCCTGCAATCGTTGATATGGGGGTAAGTTCCGAGATCTTTTATGATCGGTTGTGTATGAAGTCGGAGGGAACATAATGCAAATCTAATGAATAAAGGTAGAGACACCACATAAGTGGCACAAACAATTGGAATGTTTGTGTCGATGGAATTCAGCACTTAAAAATATCTGTGTTCACAGTCGACTTGACAGAAGTTGTTTGTATTCAGGGAAGATGCCAACCACTTGAACAATTGAAGTGGTTTGATTGATGAGCAAGATCAGTTGGACTTCCTTGAAAAGTGATATGTTCTGGCCCTACTTTGAGGATTTAATTTTGGAAAGTGTATTTAAACAGGTTGAAGTTCAACTTAAGTTCATATGGATTCATAGATTTTGTTTACTGGGGTGAATTGACGATGTTGAAGTTCCTTGAATCTGCGAATCACCAGAATTATAAAACTAATTATGGACCACTTCTATCTCCCTGATGACTGCTTTAAAAGTGTTTTTGATCAACTGGGTTTAGAGAAAAGATCAAGAAGTCACACACGCCTGGCTTTTACAATCGTGGTGATAAAGAAGGTGAGTTTAAAGTGAATGACGGTCATCCATGTGCCGATTATCTCGTCATCGTGGTCAGGCGAGTTCCTCGGGTAAAGAAATCCCTTTATTCAAGGTAGGCCTACCGGTAATCGCAGAATGAGGATCATGGTTGTTGATCTATTCCGTGAACTCTATTTCACAGCATGGCGACAATCTAGCGAAGATCATGGGAAACACTGATTTCAAAAGTGTATAATTGATTGTTGAAACAGCAAAAAGGACAGATGAAACCAAGTGTAGACCTAGATTGTCTAAGATAAGAGCAGATAGAGAGGAGAAAGATCCATCAGCTGAAAGATCCATCTACATGTATACAAGTCGGCAAGTTCTGCTTTGAGCATTCGAAGTCTCAGTTTTCTTAAACGTTAGGGCTGTTATAATTAAATTGTTTGCATAAACTAAAGTTTGGCTAACGTTCAACCCTAGCAGGGTTTTACTGGAGGAGTAGCTAGAACTCTGTTCCACAGGGTCAAACATTTTGCATTTATATACATAATAAAGGTCATTTGGTTGGCAACAGATGCATGTCCTCAAGTTAATTTGTGTTAACATGTTCATACTTCCGAGCAAATACATAGTTATTTACCCCCCACATAAATACATAGACAAAGTTAATGACCAGATTATCGGTGTCGGTCTTTAACTACATGTACGTTCCCTAACCTAACACTTAGGTAAAGTAACAACAAATGATACACACAGTACATCATGCGGATTGGTTATGGATTATTGTTTTATTAAAAAAAACACAAAAAAAAAAACACAACCACAATAGCCCAGAGTTTCAGAAATAACAAAACGATGATCCAGTTCAAGCATGGTTCAAGTGAACACACAATGCAGAGTTCAGTTTCTAGAGCCAGTTTTTACTGGAAAATATTATACTAACAGAAAATAATCGACAGACAAGTATTTTAATACTAGAACGTAGTTTATAATGAATAATAATGGCGCTATTCATGCATTAAAATTCCATAGAAATACAACTTTCTTAAAGTTAATTTAACGTTAATTTGAACTTATGTTTATGAGAGAGCTTTGCCAAGTCCCCCTGTTCAAAGATCATCTAAACATCCCCAACAAAAACAAACCAACAATCAAACAACAATCTAGGGTTCCGAGTCAGATTCTGATATTAATGCAAAAGGTTGATCCCATTTATAGTCAAACTGAAACATATTTAAAGGCACAATGATAAAATCGTTCGGGGCACGTGGGAAGTTAACAAAATATATATCCACTTCATTTCCTTGCATGATTGGTCTTACCACAATACCATGGAGGAATTTATTCCTCCATGACAATACTAACCACTGGCCTGAGTGGGACAGGCGGTTCAAATTCTAGATTTTAGCCGCGGATTTTGCTACGATTAAAAAAAGGTAATCTGTTATTTGATGTATTTTGTTCCATAGCAGACTGCATTATTTTATAAAAGTCGGACAATGTTTAATCTGCCATATTTAGGAATGATAAAAAATAAATTTGGACACAGAAGTAAGTTATTTTAATTATTATACAATTGTCTTAGAAAGCAAAAGGGGTACCGCTCGACAGTGAAAAACAGATACAAAATGGCAAAAGTAACATGACTATTGCAAGTACAAAATGTAGATGGGGATAAGTATGAGATACTACAAGGGAAGGCCACACAGCAGTATAAATTTCCTCAACAATAATGATGTGCTACCCTGGCCATTCATTTCTCCCTTTATAATGAATTGTGAACATCATGGATTTCGTTTCCAGGGATACAGAAGTGGTGCATTCAACAAAATTTCAACAGAGAAATCTGGGTTTTGACAGAGATACGAGATTGACAAGATGACAATCAGTTAAGGTGGATGATATACCATTCAGTGAGGTGCACTTTCTTAACTACCTAACCATAAAGGGCCCAAATTTTATAGAGCTGCATATAAAACACAAACTCAGAAAGAAAATAAACACAAACCAAATTTGCCTAAGCAGAAGAAGGTCAATAATGGGCAAAATTACCATGTCTCACGGTTTCCTGGTTATTTGCTTTGCAGAATTCTGTTAAAGGCAGGTTATAGTTTTGATAAATTGTCAAAGACTAGTAACCTCGTGGTAAATTCCAATATTATAAGCATATTTACAACCCTACCAAACTTTCTGTGCAATTGGTCAATAGTGAAAGAAAAACACCCATTGCATAGAAAAAGTATAAATAAAAACCACCAAAACAGGGAATTTGTATCTAAGTACCAAATTGTATATGAGTACCAAATTCAGCGCTGTATTCTCTTCATGTAACACAATTTACAAGATTTTTGGGGTTGAACAAAGAATTGACTAGAATGGGATTCGAACCAACGAACTCCGGATTAACGTGCCGGCACGTTAATCCGGAGTTCCCCAAAATCCGGAGGTCCCTCAACCCCAAAAATCATTTCAAAATTTACCCAGTCAGTTTCCCTTGTGGTTTATATTGATACAATTTATAAGAAAGACTATTGCATTATTGAATGGTTTGACTGGACTTTCATTAATTCAGTGTTAGGTTATCACCAGTCTGTTATCTCCTCATTGCATTTCTCCTTTGTACTTCTCATACAACATCTCAGACACAACAATTGTGTCTCCTGAAAATAGGATGAGAAAAATACATCTTGAAGGCCTTGAACTAACGAAAATTTTGCTCTAACATTATATTTATTTTGTATTTGCTTTTGATTTTGTTACCTTTCCATATACTGATCATTTCTCATACTGTACAATTTCTACCATGAGTATGGAATAAACGTCTTATTGAATTGAAATGAATTGAATTTGTAAAGAAAGAAAAAATTTACTTCTGTGAATTTCCCTGCCAGTAAATGTCCCAATAATTTCTGCGCTTGATTGATTGAATGATGGTAATTTGTTTTTGTTTTATTTCAGGGAAGTTTGATCAATAAATCTTAAAGGATTTGGGTACTTTTTGTAACACAAAACATTATGTACACAGATTTACATTAAACTTACATCATTTGAAGATAATGATAGTAGAAAGCTTACATTAAAATATTACTTGCTGATGTGCTGTAGTTTTTGAGAAATGAGTAAAACAATGGTACGAAGAGATGTTTTACATGCTGAAATAATTTTCGTCTCATAAGACAAAAATTACTTTTGTGACTTCATCACCTCTACATCACCCCGGCAAGTGATATTTTGAGGGAAGATTTCAACCATCATTATCTTTTAACTGTGTGAGATTAGTGTAAATCTGTGGACATTGTGTTTTGTGTCCTACAAAAGTACCTAGACCCTTTAAAACTAACCTTGTGGGGTTGTGGTGTACTCCGTTGTATCAAACGACCATGGACTCTCAATAGATTGGAAGCACATCTCATTGAAGTTAGCCTGGTTCCAATGCCAGCCTTCCTTCATAAACATCTCAAACTCAAAAGCAAAGTAGCTCCATCTTCGATGATAATACCTGAAAGATAAAACAACAATTCTCTTGCATAAAGCCGGAAAATAAATGAGATGTGGAACTCAAGGCCGAGCTGGAACAGGGCTGTGTTAAATTGACTCAAGGTCATCTCCCAATGATTGTTTATGGCATTTAATTGCTTTTGAATAATAACATTAAAGATTTTGGGTAAAAATAAACACAGCATGAAGAACCAAAAGCTTTGGGCGGACAGCAGATGCATATGCATATGACACAATGACTTTCCAACAGGATTAGAGAGTTTCCCCTAAAGATCCTGAAAAAGTTACCCTATGATCCACAAAAAAAAAAAAAAAAAAAAAAAAAAAACAGATGTTAAAGGGACACGTTGCCTTGGATTGGTCTAGATGGTCCATGAAAATCGTTTGCAACTGTTTGTTATAAAATCAATATGGTTAGAAAGATGTTTTAAAAATAGAATATAATGATTTTGTGTGGTTTTCCTTTTATTTTGCGAACTTACCCGGTCGGCCATTTTATGGAGTCAAAAACTTGACCAACAAAATGGCCAACCGTGTTAGTTCAAAAACCATGCAATTTCGAGGCATGCATTTTATAACACAGTTTCAAACGCTTCTCATAGACCAACTCACCTGATCCAAGTCAACGTGTCCCTTTAAATGCAGATGTCTACAAGCAAAATATGAGTGATATGCAGTTAATGGGGTGAATACTCACGATTTCACGAGGCCAGCCCACTGTTTATTTGCATAATCATTAATCTCAGCGTGGGGACCCCATATGGTAATCTGGCACCGTGCATTATACTGCAACCATTTCTGCTCCTGAAAGGAATAAATAGAATAATAAATACTACTAAACAGTGCTCCAGTATAGTGCTATTTCAAGGAGTATGATCATAGTGCTTAACAATCGAACCATTAGCACAAATATATACACCAAATTGTGAAAAATAGATGAACCAAATTAATCCTAAACAAATATGGAGACTTGAAACTTTTAACTTACATCAAATTCTCAAGGCTATATTTCATAAAACTTTTGTATTCTTACAGGATTTTCAAACTTACTACATTACCACTTAAGGATGGAAAAGGTGTTTGGGAACAGTACATAGCCAAGTTTTACAAATGACAAATATGTATCTTTAAACACATTGATCTGTGATAACAATTCTGAAATTCTAGTCAAATTCTGGAAATAAATAGGCCTGGCTATTAGTATGTAATATAATAAAATAACAATAATAACAATAAAGACATTTGTAAAGCACCTAACGCAAAAAGCCTCTATACACATGAAGAACAAACAAATAAACAATGAGAGAAAGACACAATGACAAATAAGCAGATCATAAATAAGCAGCTTCAAACAAATGATTTTTTTAACGGAGATTCTAAACATTGTAAAGAACTAGCCTGGCAAATATGCACAGGAAGACTATTCCAAAGAAACGGTGCAGCATATAAAAATGATCTCTAGCCTTAAAAAACTAGTAGAATCTTGGGGATGATCGTTAAGTTTGAGTAGGGGAATAGTGGCCCTTTTCACACTGTAACTCTTATCCCCATGGACAGCCCTGGGGAGGCTCGTGATTCGTTTGACCACACGAATACTTCATGGTTTTACCACTCACCCCTACTCCGAAGCAAGGGGGTGGCTATTCCCCGGGGTAAGCCCATTTGGTGGCAGACCGGGGAAGACCAGGGGAAGACCGGTTGCAGACCAGGGGAAGACCGGGGGCAGATCAGGGGAAGACGGGGGCAGATCAGGGGAAGACGGGGGCAGATCAGGGGAAGACCGGGGGCAGATCAGGGGAAGACTGGGGGCAGATCAGGGGAAGACCGGTTGCAGACCAGGGGGAAGACCAGGGGCAGACCAGGGGAAGACGGGGGCAGATCAGGGGCAGATCAGGGGAAGACTGGGGGCAGATCAGGGGAAGACCGGTTGCAGACCAGGGGGAAGACCGGGGGCAGACCAAGGGAAGACGGGGGCAGATCAGGGGAAGAGTGGGGGCAGATCAGGGGAAGACCGGGGGCAGATCAGGGGAAGACCGGGGGCAGACAGGACAGAATTGTTTAGCCAGTTTCCCATTGTATGTTTTGTTTTTATATGGTTATTTATACACTGGCTTAAAATGGATTAATTTCTAACAAAATTCCTTCCCGTCACATTTCCGTCCTGTCGCATGTATATCATAATTAATCCTCCAGTAATTGAAAGAAAGAAACATGCAAAAATTATTCTTTTTCTGTATGTTAGAGTATGTGAGGGTATACTTGATTATAAAATAAAACAATGAATTTAGTTGCATTAAATTTGATAAAAAATTTAAAAGATAATTGAATGTTTCAAACACATGTTTCTATCGATCCGTCCTGTCGCGCGAATAAATTTGTGTTACTATGGCAACAAACTAAATACTATTCAATTTTTTTGGGAGCTTGCTTGGGTCAGTTGGTTCCTTGTTTACACACCATAAATTAATTTGTGTTTTAATGGTTCTATTATTAAATTCCGTCCTGTCACACAAACGATACTTTTGGCTTTGGCCCTGCCGGGGCAGACCAGGGGAAGACCAGGGGAAGACCGGGAAAAGACGCAAGGAAGACCAGGGGAAGACCCGGGGTAAAGCAATTTTATAGTGTGAAAAGACAGGCCGTTATTAACCTTTGGGAATAGAGTAGTGTGAAAATGGGTACTAGCAAGAGTTGAAACTTTCCTAGTTGAGTATGTTTACCAATAATACTAATACAAAATTAAAACAATAAAACACATTTATATATCGCCAAATCCATTTAAAAAAAATGCTCCCAGGTGCTTTACAAACAGATATACTAAAACATTAAACCACGAAAAATAATAAATCATGAATAGGTCCAAATTAAGATCCACATAATGTGATCCTTAAACAATAAAGGTAAAAGTATAAGATATATATAAGCAATCAATCACAACAGTAAAAAACCATGTAAAATATAAAGATCCTGAAAAAGTTACCCTTAGATCCACAAAAAAAAAATATTTAACATGAAACCAGTTAAAAAAACGAAAAAAGGAAAATGCACAAATCAACGATAACAGCCATTGAATCATTTTCAAGGGATCGTAGAATTAAACCTACTTGGCAAATAAACGAACCTTAACTGTTGTACCCAGTGCCTTGGCCGACTCCAGCCAGTTACCTAGCAGCCAGTGAGAATCGGTTCCCAGGAGAGTATCCATGTCCAACAGTACATCAAGGAACTTGTTCAGATTGGCACTGATTGTGAGGAAAGAGATAACTCGAATAAAAAATAAAGACCTGTAATGTGAAACATATCCACCATGCTGGGTGTTCAAGGTGCAGTAAAAACCAAAAACAAAACAAAAGAAAAACAGACACAACAAAATTAGTCCTTGAAAACCTTTGACATAAGACAAGTTTTGAGAAGAGATTTGAATTTTGTGGCACAAAGACATGATCTAAGATTAAGTGGTAGAGAGTTCCAGATGCGTGGCGCAGCTGAAGAAAAATATATAAGTAGTGAATCTTCATGGCTTCTGTAGTGTCATCAGTGTTAGCATGTAGGCTTGGGCTGAATTAAACAATTATGTTATAGATAATGTGGTGGGTTGAAGGATAATACAAGTAAAAACTCACATACTATACATTACACAAAAATTGTAGTGAAAATTTAAACAAAAGATGGCAAGTAAAAGCAAGACACAAATGATATATCTAGAACCATCGTATTAAAACCAAGGCCACTAATTGTCAAATGTAAGCAGAAACATCAACCAGACAAGATGAAATGGGGAAAAATAGCAAAATAATAAATACAATAAATAGATGAAATATGAATTTGTACAAATTTGAAAAAGGAAAGATCGAGGCCCGGTTGACCAAATCGACCCACTCACTTCCTCTTGTCCCTCCTCAAGTCAGATCCTTCGACTAAAAAACATGGCCCTCACCCCCTTACCTCGCATATGATATGTTTCGTGCAGTATAAGCTGCCAGGAATCTTTGATAGTAGACATTGGAGAGGTCCTGAAGCACTTGACGTCCAACGTCCACCAGGTCATACCTGAGGCGAAAGAAAAAGCCTCATTCCGTAAACTGTTCAGCTAAAAATATCGCTTAAAACAAATTTATTTGCAAGGCAAAGTTAGGAAGGGAGTCAGCTATATGCAAGGTTAAACGGTGAGCATACTGGTGACCTTTATCTGCTAAGCAAACCTCTGTAAATTTCTCTCCAAATGTTGGTGTTCAGCAGCTATTCAACATCAGCCAATTTCATAAAACTCTCAAACACAACAATTTACTTGCTTTGCACAAATAGTTACCAGCCAATATACCATGTAATGTACACCTCTTGTGGCTAGTTCCCTGAAGATTTTGAATTTGCAAACACATTTTTGTAAACAATATGTTTCTGCTAAATAAATAACAACAATTTATGACCTTGCCCTGGTCCCTTCTCATATCGAGTAACTCCTGTTTTCCATATGTAAAGGCATCTCTATAACGTACATGTAAACTTCTACCAGAAAAATCTTAGGAGGCACCAAGTATCAGGCATGCTTTGGCAATCATCTTTACTGCTTCAGCCAAGTATCAGGCATGCTTTACTGCTTCAACCAAGTATCAGGCATGCTTTACTGCTTCAACCAAGTATCAGGCATGCTTTACTGCTTCAGCCAAGTATCAGGCATGCTTTACTGCTTCAGCCAAGTATCAGGCATGCTTTACTGCTTCAGCCAAGTATCAGGCATGCTTTACTGCTTCAGCCAAGTATCAGGCATGCTTTACTGCTTCAGCCAAGTATCAGGCATGCTTTACTGCTTCAGCCAAGTATCAGGCATGCTTTACTGCTTCAGCCAAGTATCAGGCATGCTTTACTGCTTCAGCCAAGTATCAGGCATGCTTTGGACATTTAAAAAAATTTTCCTGACAAAAATAGACTGTATTGAATTAGCCGTCACTAATAATATATCTGCCCTACAACATGGCATTAGTGCGCGTGTGCGTGTAAGTGCTGGTGTCATATAAGTAAAACCCGGAACGCTGCGTGTTGCATGCTTCATTGAGGCCTACAAGATGGCTACTTCTATAGCAACAAAGAGGTTATTCAATACGGTATATAGCCCTGACTCCTCACAATTAGCATTGCAGGCCTACTATAATCAGTACCTGAAGAGGTCACTGCTACCCAGTTCCGCTGATGCATTAATCATAAGCAGCCAAGCCTGAGCAATTTCTGTCCAATCATACCATACCTACAACAATAATAATAATTTATTAAACTTATATTGCACTCTCACCAGGACTAGTCTGTTCGAGGGGTTATTACATAAAAATTCAAAGAAAAAATTACACAAGAATAATAAGTACATTAGAAATTACAACATCAAAATTTACATGCAGTAAACGGTCAAAAGGGTAATTATATAAATCCAAGAAAAATTTAAAGGCAGTGGACACTATTGGTAAATACTCAAAATAATTATTAGCATAAAAAATTTCTTGGTGACGAGTAATGGGGAAAGGTTGATGGTATGGAAAATTGTGAGAAATGGCTCCCTCTGAAGTGCCATAGTTTTTGAGAAAGAAGCTATTTTCCACGAATTTGATTTCGAGACCTCAAGTTTAGAACTTGAGGTCTTGAAATCAAGCATCTGAAAGCACACAACTTCGTGTGACAAGGGTGTTTTTTTTTCTTTCATTATTATCTCGCAAGTTCGATGACCGATTGAGCTCAAATTGTTACATGTTTGTTATTTTATGCATCTGTTGAGATACACCAACTGTGAAGGCTAGTCTTTGACAGTTACCAATAGTATCCACTGGCTTTAACTAATGATATTTTACAAGCACATCATACATCACTAACTGCTTTCTTGAAATGGAATGTTTTGATCTGAGATTTGAATAAACTTAGTGAGTGTAATTTACAAATATTAGGTGGCAAACTATTCCATAAAAAGATGAATGCAAGAAGATCTACATTTAATGCAAACCAATTCAAAAAGTGCATGGGAAAAAAAATGTGTACAGTGTAATTCACTTGGCGAAGAAAACACTTTATAAATAAATAAGAAAAGTTGATTCCCTAAGAAGTTGAATACATTATGAGCACTACAGTTGATAACTGGTACCCTGTACCATTTCTCAATAAAATATTAAATAAAATTAGAGACCTCAGCTTGGGTCTCAAATTCAAGGCATCTGAAAGCATACAACTCATGCGAAAAGGGTGTTTTTTCCACTATTCTCTTGCAATTTGTCTACCAATTGAGTCCAAATTTTCACAGGTTTGTTATTGTTTGCATTTATTAGGATACACTAAGTGAGAACACTGGTCTTTGACACAATTAAAAACACTGGACACCTTTGGCAATTGTCAGAGACCAGTCATCTCACTTGGTGGATCTCTACATGTAACAAACCTGTGAAAATTTGGACTCAATTGGTTGTCGAAGTTGCGAGATAAAAATGGAAGAAAAAACACCCTTGTCACACAAGTTTGTGTGATTTCAGATGCTTGAATTCGAGACCTCAAAATCTAATTTTCTGAGGTCTTGAAATCAAATTCAAATATTTTAGTGAGAAATGACTTCTATTTCGAAAACGACGTTTCATCAGAGGGAGCAGTTTCTCAAAATGTGTTTTACTATCAACAGCTCTCCATTGCTCAAAATACCAAGTATTTTTTTATGCTAACCATTATTTTGAGCAATTACCAATAGTGTCCAGTGCCTTTAAAGACTAAAACAATTATGAATGACTCACGGCTGGCTGACTGGTTAATGAGGGCCTCAAAACTAGGGCATTGTGGTTGTGATTTGTGATCCCCTCAACTAAGTTGTAGATCGTGTCTTTAAGAATCCTCCATGCAGCTTGTGTATGAATGGAAAATGATCCATAGCGTCTGACTGCGTAAGAATCAATCCTGAGAAATACAATCAAATATGAAAGTCAAACATAGTAAATAGACAACTTGCATTTGGCCATCATCTCAGGGGTCAAACAATGGCAAATAAGTGCACAAATAAATGTTTTTTTTTAATACATAATAATATCAATATTAATAAAAGTGGCTCGCTTTTTTCTGTATCTTTCCCTGAATCCCTTTCCCCTCTTTTTTTCTATAAATGGATATGTATTTGTTTGTACTTGTTTATGGCTCTGAAAAGATCTGGTTTGGATTGAAAGGTAAGGTCATCTACTCTTCTCATTATTTTAATAATAGTGGCTTCTTATATAGTGCTCATATCCATCTCTCAGTGAATTTCAAGACGCTTCACTATTCAGTTTTGTTCCTGCAAGGTATGTGGGACTACAGTGGAATTATAAGACCTACTCATTTTACATAGCATCATGTCAAGTTTTACAAGGTGCTGTGGTGCAATATGTTGCCAATCAAACCAGGAACCCTGGGGCGAACCCCTTCTCTTCATGATAAGTGCACGGGGTATTTTTACGTGCGTTCACAACACACAGGACCAACAGCTTTACGCCCCATCCCAAGGACAAAGCATCATGGTCAAGTGCTTACCTTAAGACACAGGTGTCATGACTCTGATCAGAAACACCACCGCTTGAGTCTGGCGCTCTTAACCGCTAGGCTATGACAAACCACAAGTTATGTCTTACTAGCCCACACTTTGCATGGTGGAAATACGATATAGAAAGGCTTGCGGTAACACCATGTAATGACTATCTCTAATGAGTTGGGGTGGTTCTGAAAAGAACTGTTGGTTTCACCACTTTTCAAGAGTTGAAACCAACGGTTCTTCTCAGAACCACCCCAACTCATTAGAGATAGTCATTACATGGTGTTACCGCAAACCTTTCTATATATAGCCCACACTTGCACCCCATCCACTATCAAACCCCATAAATGCTCAAAACCAAATCTAAAATCGAAAGTTATCTTTCATTAGGCATGCAATTGTTTCCTAGCTAATCACTATCATTCTATGCTCACCATGCTGTGATATTTACAGGAGCATTGCGCCATGCAAGGTCGTTCATGAATGCGAACATGACATCATTTTGATTTATGCCTTCTGGAGTGAGACCGGTACCCATCATGGTGGAACCAGGGAATAATCTGCTTGTAAACACAGCCTGCAATCAGAAACAGAACATAAAACTGTAAATGTGAAGGCTATACATCTACTGACTGAGAGGTGTTACAAGTTGACTTCTCTGCTTTAACAAATATCATTGTTAACTGCTCAGCAAAAATAAACAGGATACCAGTCATAGATGGTAATGTACACATATACATTGGAAGGGCATTTTGGCTGGCAACCTTATTCTGTCAATTGTAATGTGTTTGTGTCAAGTTAATTTTTGTGCTTAAGCAGCTCTAGTATTTAGATGAAAGGTATGAAAGGCTGTGCCCAATTTCTTCAAGCTGCTTCTAAAAGGGCTGTTTTTACTATTACATCTAATGTGTATTAAGCCCTGTATACTCTGTACTTTCCCCGAGCAGGTAATTCACTTGGGTGGGATTCAAACCTATGACCTTTGCATTGCTAGAGCAGATGCTTACATAGACCACCGAGCTAGCCCATTGGCTAGAGGCACTTCAATTAGGTATACAGGTTTATTATATTTACGTTTTTTAGGCCTAATTATTGGTTTATTTCATTAAAAAGAAACATAAAATAAATGTACAGTATGGCAACCTATAGGTTGAATTGCACTGGTTCAAAATATAAAATTTCTTTAAAAGTATCTTAGAGGTTTAACACAAAATTGGTAATAAGCAAGAATCATAAACAATAAAAACACCAAACAATTAGCCAGCACAATACATTATTGTGACTTAATTAACATAACCAAAGATACACATTGTTGATAGAAAAACCATCATTACAAAATCCATACAGATCACAGCTGGATTTAAATAAAAACAACAAAAACGTAGGAAAAGTACTGGGCCGATAACAAACGATATAGTGATGAATGACAGAAATGTTACGTCGTACCTTATTGACAAAGTCCAGTCTACCATACAATCCATGGTTACCACCAAAGTTGTGAAGCATACACCAGATAAAAGGCTGACCATAGAAGGAATTGGTTCTGTCATAAGCAGGCCCAGTGTCTGCCGCTAAATCCAATACTATCATGTGACCCTGCAAATAGAAACAACTTCCTTAAACATGGTGTTTTGACCCCTTCCCCGGGCGTCATCACATGATAAATGCTATAATAATTTGATTTGCGGTAACACCATGCGTTCATCTACTTGCCAGGTAGATTGTGTTCTTTGGAGAACTGTCTTGCTTTATATTCTACTACCGCAGAGTAGATTTTTGGAATTCAGCACACTTCTTAGTTCTGAAAAGAACTGCCGTGCTTTTTAATAACTGATAAATATTGTTTGTACACTACATCTTCACATGCAAATTGACTTCAAACATAGGCAGACAGTAGCCCCCTGCACTGTTACAGCAAGACATCAACATCTAACGATAACGGATTGCAGGGGTTGTGTGTTCCAATCCTACCCAAGTAATAGTAAGCTTGGGCAATATTTATTCACAGGACTCAGAGAAATTATTGAGGGACAGTGCTGATCACACAATGGAACGACATGAAAACGAAAAATAATTGTAGACTGATGTCACAAATTGGTATTTTGTAAACTTTACAAGATGAAATGTGACAACAATACTAATGAGGACAACAAGAAATAACTTGCCAGTGGTACACCTAGTAAGAAAGCCTTGATGCGTTCTTTGTACCAATAACTTGCGTTGTTAAACAACCAGCTCTGCATCAACCAAATCCCACTGGGGTCTGCTGATGTTATCGTCTTGTACACGTTTCTACTGGAATTCGCTAAATACTGCAGATCACTGGATGGAAGAAACAAGAAAGGAAACTAAACTAAATCAAACATCTTTTTGTGCTGCTTATTCAAGGATTTGGGTACTTTTTGTAGCACATAAAACACAATGTCCACAGATTTACAATAAACTTACACGCATTGATAAAGATGGTAGATAAATATGGTGGAAAGCTTCTCTTAAAATACTACTTGCTGAGGTGCTGCAGTTTTTGAGAAATGAGTTAAACAAGTCACAAAAAAAAAACTTTTGTTTTTAAAATCCTAAATTGTTCCTCACTACTCATTACTCACTGCTCACTACTCATTACTCACTGCTCACTACTCATTACTCACTGCTCACTACCCATTACTCATTACTCACTCTGATAAGGGAGCCATCTCATTAAACAGGTCAGTGTTGTAGACATGATCAGTACCATTGTATTCTGATATCATCTTAAAGACACAACAAGGGAAGAACATTACAACCCTGAAATTTGTCCATTCATTCTGATTTGGATGACCCTAACTCACCCCTTGTATAGAATAGAAGAATAGAAGTTTTATGGTTTTATTGGCAACCTTATGAAAACCGTTGGACTAAAGGGTCTATGTACTTTTTGTAGGACAAAAAACACAATGTCCACAGATTTACATTAAACTTACACAGTTAAAAGATAATGATAGTAGAAAGCTTCCCTGAAAATATTACTTGCTGAGGTGCTGTAGTTTTTTTAGATATGAGTAAAACAATATCATGAAAATAATTAAAAATCTAACTACACATTATGTCAAAGAGCATTGTTACCAAATCTATGAAGTAGCAATAAAAGTATACATTAACAATTTTAAAAATTCAGAGAACAACCAAGACAACTAGAAAGAGAGACAACACAAACTAAAAGCTCAAAATAAATAGTTATATAACTACAGCTGGCTGGATGTCAAATTACCCAAGTCGCCAACAGGATAAGTGAATGGTTGCAAGATAGAATTCTAGTTTAACAAAACAATTAAATTTTCACATCCCTCCTGATAATTCAATGCCTTGATCTATACTAGTTCATTTTTCATTTCCTACATGTAATTGATACATTCTTATGGCAGATTTGTATGTCAACTACAACAGAACTTCCATTCATAAAAATAGTGTTGTGCAACGAAGGAGTTTATTGAAATAGTCTTCCCATAAATTTAAAGCAACTTGCTACAATCAGTACATTTTCAAGAAAACTTAAACATTACTTGTTAGATACATATCTGAATGGCATCATAATCTAATGCTGTTCGTTTTATTCAGTTATGTTTTTTTGTCTCAGCTGTCAGCTTGTGTATACGTGTGCGTCTGTTTTGTCTGTCAAATAGGGAATAGAACAAAAGTAACGTTGATTGCTTGACTTTTTCCTACATATTGACTAATGTACTGTGATTTGGGTGCATTGATTAATTATTTGCTTTTGTACAATGTAGTATCTGTTATTTCCGAGTCAGTATGAACAAATGTTTCCATGGCAACTCACCTCTTTAATGAATGCTCTCCCAATCTGCTGGTACAAAGGCTCTGAGGGGTCTAGAAATTTTACACTTTCAGGAAAAAACACATACAAAATATTAACTTCCCAATAATATACTGACTATTTACCACACAAATAAATACAGAATGGTATTCCAAATTATTAGGTTTTGAGATTACTGGCTCAATGCTTTAAAGTCACATGACAATTCTCACTTGGTGTATCCCAACATATGCATAAAATAACAAATCTGTGGAAATTTGGACTCAACTGGTCATTGAAGTTGTAATAGAAAAAAGAAAGAAAAACACTCTTGTTGCACATATTTGTGTACTTTAATAAAAGGCCTCAGTACTAAAGTCTTTTAGTGAGAAATTATCTCTTAGTAACTTCAGAGTGAGCCGTTTCTCACAAGGTTTTATACGAACAACAGCTCTTAGTCTTATTTGAGTAGTTATCAATAGTGTCCAGAGCCCTGTATAACTCACTGGCCAGTTGTTTTGTTAAATTTCCAGCCCAGACACATCATGGAGAGTAAATGGCTGTCAGAGCAATAATCTACAGTCAAATCAAACATGGATTCTGCTCAAGACAAGCATCTTAACTAAGCCTGGGCTACCTGTGTGACTAGTGTCGTAGTCGTAGCTTTTGATTCATTAGTCGAGTCATGACTACTTTTTTTCAACTACTCAGTTAATCGTGCCCCCACGACTACTATAAAAATAGTCGCAACTACCTGTTTGATGAACCAATTGTGTCCCTCACGAATATTCATGACAACATTATTTACTTACGAACAAACATAATAAGACATCAATCAGTGACACAATCCTTCCATCCTTTCAGCGTAAACTGTACTATATTGCACCTGCAGCAAACACGACGCAATTTGTCTTGGGAAATAAAAATGTCACAACTAATGTCAAAGTCCCTACTATTTGAGGTATCAATTTTCACTAGTCGTCCAGGCCTTTTATAAATAATTGAGAACTTACCAACAGTACTTTGGATCCTCGCTAACAAAATGCCCCCACTTGGTCATGGTGGTTACTTTGGCATTGGGGAATAGCCTGCATTAGAAACATGTAGCAAGAAGATTATAAGTAGGGACCATTCCACAAATGTACAATGGAAAAAACTTTGATTTTGTCACACCAATAAGTTTGTTTTCTTAATCATTCTTATTTCCATTCTTGTTACTAATACCAAAATAATTACAGTTTTAACGTCACATGTTTTGTGAAGGCTATTTGGGACCCGTTTGCACTGAAAACACAATTATGAAGGAATATAGCTAAAACCCATAGACGCTGCTTCTACTACAATGGAACAGGGGCCGACAGTGGGCCAATTGTGTGCCAAATGTGGGCTAAACATGGCAGGATCTCCATGGGCCTGGTTTGGTTGGAGCTGGATCTCCTAGGTCGGGAAGCTACTTTCTCTCTCAACACTTCTTTTGAACTTCAAAATAAGCGTAGCTGGGTCGATGCCGATCATAAGCAACACAAACGTCTTATTCAGAACAGAATGCTGGGTGAACGTGGTAAAACGGACTAACATACAAACCTTGTTATAGCATCAGGAACGTGTCCACCAAAAGCCGGCAAGACAGGTGTCATTCCAAGTTCCCTCATCCTCGTCAAGATCTGATGTTGAAGCTGGAGCTGATTGGCATGCCACGAGGGAGTCAGGGGACCGCCCCAGCCTTTCATGTTCCCCATGCGTGCCCTGAAGGATCAACATGGATAGCTCAATGTTTATGTCAATGTAACCAAAGTGAGGCTGAACGGAAAAAAATAGTCTGGCCCCTCTTGCTCTTGTACAAAGGGACAAGACGGACATCTACACAGAGTCAGTAGTAAGGTCTACAACCCCGACTCCCATGAATGATTTACTGGGATTCTTCTTCATTGTTTAACTTCCTCTACTTTAAATATTTAAAGTAAAAAAAAAATTAATGGCCTGACATTTAGACCCTAGCAGAGTCTTTCTTGAAGGCTAAATGACAACACAACAAACATGAACAGGTAACTCAATGTAGCATAAGCAGTGAAGTAGAAACACATGAAAAGAGAGAAAGAGAGAGAGTCAGAAACAGGGAGGTAATAGGCTGATGAGAAAAAAAAAACTTTGAGTGCAAAGCTAGAAAGCATGCGAGCCTGAAATCGAAGCCCAATTATTAACATTTATCTTTGGCTTTAAAAGGGCTAATCCGCAATCTGAGGCATAATTATATGGTTATATCATCATTTCTTTTAGAAATTGATCTTGAAAAAAATATATATATGTATACATATTTTGTTTTTCACATCCCTGAAGAAAATATTTTACCATGCAAGGAAAGCAGGTCCGCCAAAGTGTGTGTCCAGTTCTTCCTGGGTGAATCCCATCTTAAGATAGACCTTCTGCCAGATCGCCTCCTGGGCAGTGAAGGCAAGAGGTAGGTTGATTCCATTCATTGCCATCCAGTCTATCTCATGCTCCCAACGAGTCCAATTCCAGAAGGCGAAGGAGTAGCTGACCGTACAGACATTCTGGTAGTACCGGAACCTATGCAATAAGAGCGTACATTCATTAAAAGAAGGGTGTCATGGCCGAGCGGTATCAAACTTAAGTTCTATTGGTTAAGTCATCAAAGTGTGGGTGCGGGTCCTGGTCTTGACACTTGTGTCCTTGAGCAAGATACTTTATACTATAATTGAGCAATGGGTATTTGAATAAAGGTCTATTGTCCAAGTAGTGACAAAGTGACAAATGAAAGAATGTAAACCTGTTTGGACTGGTTATCTTCACTGCTGGTTGGACTTTAGGTAGCGGTGATGGCACCTTTACTTGATCCCCTGCCCAGGAGATGTGGCATCCACAGTAATTCTTCAAGTAGTGATAAAACCCCCATGCCGCTGCAATGCCTGTGGTACCGGTGATGTTGACGAAGCCCTCTTGTGTCACAATCTAAAAGCAAAACGACAGAATGGGCAGATCGTGTAGAGTTATACATAAAAACCAGAGTGCACTTGTGCACAAACGCAACGTCGGTAAAAAGGAAGACCACTGCACCTTTATTTGAATCAATTTCAAGGAGCTAAATGTTTATTGTAACAGCATCAAGTAGTCTTAAGTTCAGAAAGTTATCAAAACTATAGTCTGCTTTCAAGAATGCATGATCCGTTCCTTTTTAACGCCCAATCAAAATGCAACTTAAGACAATGGACAACTTTGTTTATTGTCAAAGACAGGTCTTCTCACTTGGTGTAACTCAACATTTTGCATAAAATAACAAACCTGTAAAAGAAATTGAACTCAATTGATCGTCGAACTTGCGAGAGAATAATGGAAGTAAAAACGCTCTTGTCACACAAGTTGTGTGCTCTCAGATGCCTTGAATAAGCCTTTTTGGTGGACAAAATGCTACAACACTATAAGTTTTGTGTAAATTTGTGTTTATACATCTAAACCAAACAGTACACTCCTATCACGTCCGTCATACCTCAAAAAGGCTTATTTAAAACCTCAGCTGTAACTCGAATATTTATGTGAAAAGTTACTTCTTTTTCAAAAGCTTTGTTACTTAAAAGGGAGTCATTTTTAACAATGTTTTATACTAACAACTGCTCTCCATTGCTTGTTACCAACTAGTTTTTAAGTTAATAATTATTTGGAGTAATTACCAATAGTGTCCAGTGCCTTTACATGTTTGTGGGTTATGGTTAGCCTTGTGGAGTATTGAGGGGAGGGGGGGGGAGGAAAGGGGGAAAAGGTTGCTTATTCTTACCTGAAATGTATCAAGGTTTGGTGGTCCTAAGGATGGGTTGACTAGAATCTTGAATTCATTGGCTCGATTTGGTATGAGTCTCTTGATCAATGCAGTAACGGCCACAGCTTGATCTTGACTTGATGTCTTTGTCTTGATACGAGCTAAAGCGTGAAACGCTGAACAAAAACAACAACACCCCACCATTTACCAATCTATATATTCTTGGCAAAACTTTAAGTTAAGAAAAGTCTGTTTGCTGAAGAGTCAATACCATTTATGACATTTGCTTGTTATAAATGCAGGCTTTGCAAGTTTTCCATCTAAAAGGAAACTTTGACCTGTGCCTAGTGATGGAACTCTCAAATTTGCAACACATTTGTGTATGGTGGTGGCTTAACTGTGGGAAAAATTAAATGTGTATGCGTGTACTAGAGACGTATACACATTCAAACTGGGGAACTATATAACAAAAGAGGACATTAGAGTCCATCCACAATTGGAAAACGTGTACAAACCCAATGGTAGCTGTTGCAAACAAAGTTACAGTTTAAACAAAAGAGGGACATAAGGCGCCTTGTAAAAACCTCCCGGGCGTTCCTCCTCTGACAGTCTGCGGACTGGACAGAAAATACCGCCGTTGCTAAGGACCTCGGACAGTCCGCGGAAGAACGGCCATGTGCGTTGAAGCGCGGCAAAGTAAATGAGCTATCCTTGCCGGGCGCTATTGTTAGTATAACAATAAGTCTCATGAATAAACAAGTTGTATTTTCAGGTCATGAATATCAGCAGCTTGGACGCGGACCGGCCGTGCTCTTCCAGAACAATACATTTTCTACTCACGAATACCATCCTCCTGGAAGTGGACAGGCCGCACCGACAAGACAATTACACCATCCAGCGCATGTGATAATCAGGGAACAATTTCGCCTGTATCACATCGCAATTTGTGATGCAATTTTGATGATTTGCTATGCATCGCAAATGTTGCTATCCAATTTGCGAAGCATAATTTGCAACATTTATGCTTGATACAAAAATATCGATTTTTAACTTGAAACCATTCACATTTAATCAATTTTCCCGCAAGAAAAACGATGCTAAATTAATAAGAAATCACCGCCGCCGCGACTACTAAACGTTTTCTTCCATGATGTTTAATACAATATGCTGCTCTGGCAGTAGGGCAAAATCGACCAATGAAAACATTGTGTATATTTGTTTATTGGTGACGGTGACTTGGGATTTTATAAATAAGAAACTAATGTTTTCCGCTTGGAAAGTAAGAACGAACAGTTAAAATTGTCCCCTGGATACTCTGACCCACTTGGAACGGAGTTTGCACGTAGCCTGGAACTTTTGTCAGTCGAAGCCGGGAATAAAGACAACCATTTTTCAAATTCATGTTTTGGTTATGTAGGCCCAACCAAGTCTTAAAAATCACACATTGGAGGAAATGGATTTTAGTTACACATCCACCTACGTTCCTCCGCGGTTCCGCCGGTCAGCTCATAAGCTGGACCTTACAATGGCGGACCGGTCGCTCCGCGGAGCCCCCGGAATATTCATGTTTATTGACATGTAAATGAGCCGTCGTGGCCGTGGACATGCCCGGTTGCTACAAGTTCTTTTGTTACAAAAATCCGCGGACTCCCGCAGAATGCACGCGGAATGGAACGGCTTGGAGGTTTTGGCAAGGGGCCTAACAGGTACACAGTTGCAGGCGGATACAAGCTTGTAAATGTGTGTGCTGCGTAAATCTATTAGCCTTTTTTAGGTATGGCGGACGTGATAGATGTGAACTGTTTGGTTTATGGTTTTATGGGTGTACATGTATACAGACAAATTTGTAGTTTTGTGTCCAGAATATATCTCAAAATTGCTTTTGAGTAGTATCATACGAAAAACTCAGTGTACAATATTAAACTTTAAAGGGTCTGACAAGAAGAAAAAGGCAAGTTACCTTTACAATGACAACAAACAGAGAGAATGAAGACGGACAGTAATATGGACATGAAATGCTGACAGTACATCATGATGGACTGGTGATAAGCCTTCAAAATCTGTGGAATATATAAAGCACAATCAAAAACTCGTCATCAATCAATGCATGCGCACATAAAATTTCCAATAGACCTTATGCGTTGGCATGGGCCTGATACTTCACAGAACGGAGGCGTTTGCCTCCATTCTCCCCCGGTGCCATTGAAACTTTGCAAAGGTTTTTCTTTAAAATTCACATGCAGTTTTACAAAACTCTTCATTTAAAAAAAAAATCTCAAGATAATCCTCCTTAATTTTAAAGCCTAGGTTCAAATATTTCCCAACAAAAAGAACGGTTTTAGTAATGACGCACTACTGAACACTCGCATTTTTTAAAGTGAATTCTCTAAAGACAAACGGTTCTTGTTGCAATGAAACTCAGCGCGTCGGCTTAGCTGGAAGTCGCACATGGACTGCATATTATAATTTAACCTGTTGAAGTTAATTTAAGTTGAAGCCTTATTTGTAGTTAAATTTGAACTATCCACTCTACATGCTAAATGAAAATCTTAAAACAGTTTTGCTAATTTCTCATAAACTTTAGCAACTCAGCAAGTAACATTTTAAATTGAGGAAGCTTTCTAGTTCTATCATTATGACCATTCTTAAAGCCATTGGACTCTTTCGGTAAACAGTATTGTCCAAAGGCCCACACTTTGTGTTTCACAATTTATATCGTAGGAGGTCCTGTTTTCGAGGTGTCCCTAAAATCGTGGCAAATCTTTTACCTCTCTGTGCGCAATGTAAACAGTCCCTAGATAAAAATTGTGTGGTTGTATTTGCCAAGCAAAGAGTCTCCTCTCCCTTGACCAAAACTTAGAAACACGTAAGGCTCCACTGGATATTTGCACTTGTAAATGCAAAAAGTTTGGTATTTTAGGCATTCAAGGTAAAAAAGTATGTCATAATGTTGAGGCCATAAACAAATATTTGCCCACTGAAAAAGTTTCATCAAACACTATTTCAATTCACAATTCATGATGATCAAATCATGTGACGGAATATTTTGCTGAGCATTCTGGAAAAAAAGATACAGAGGCTTAAAGACGCCATGTGCCTTATATAAATTCTAATATTTTTGGAGATTTTTATTTTTTAACCCTCATATCAATGTTATTATTAATATTAAAATTTAAACATCAGCTTGTTGGTTCAATTATCAGTGTTTATTTTTACGCTTTATTATACATATTAAAGGCAGTGGACACTATTGGTAATTGTCAAAGACCAGCCTTCACAGTTGGTGTATCTCAACATATGCATAAAATAACAAACCTGTGAAAATTTGTGCTCAATCGGTCATCAAAGTTGCGAGATAATAATGAAAGAAGAAAACACCCTTGTCACACGAAGTTGTGTGCGTTTAGATGGTTGATTTCGAGACCTCAAGTTCTAAACTTGAGGTCTCGAAATCAAATTTTTTGAAAATTACTTCTTTCTCCAAAACTATGGCACTTCAGAGGGAGCTGTTTCTCACAATGTTTTATACCACACACCTCTCCCCATTTATACTTGTCACCAAGAAAGGTTTTATGCTAATAATTATTTTGAGTAATTACCAATAGTGTTCACTGCCTTTAAGGAAAAAAAAATTAAAATAAAAATCAGATTTTAAAGCCAGTAATTATTCACACTTTTTATTATTTTTTTATTTATTTTATTTTAACCATGGTAACTTTTAAAATTTAATAAAAAAATATTTTGAATAAAATGAAGACAACTGCTGGCTATAGAGTCATACACAGAGTCTCAAAGAACACTTGTAGTCACTGCAGATGTTTCTTCCATGTATGGCTTCACCGGGAAACCATACTTTCTTGTTTGCCATGAAAACAGGAAAAACTCAAAACAAATGGGGCCAGTTGAAGTCATCAAAGATCGGTGTGTGGTGTGAACACTTCAATGTCCATCAAGTTTTAATATGTTTGCATACTTAATATAAACAAATGAAGATAATTAGGGCATCGGTTGATATATGGCATCATTATTTTTTTCCCAATTCAAAGAAAAAGGCATAGTACCGTGAAAACTGGTAAGAGGAGGATATATAAAATAGGAAACCTGTGAAAATTTTGGCTCAATCGGTCATCGGAGTCAGTAGAAAACAACGGCAAAACCCACGCTTGTTTCACCGTGTCATGACCTGTGTTTAAAATAAATCCGTAATTCTCGATATCGAGAATTGATAATTGTTTTAAAGTTTTCTCAAAAAGTAAAGCATTTCATGGAATAATATTTCAAGAGAAGTCTTTCACCATTTTACCTTCTGTAAACCCTGTAAGTTATTAGTAAATCTGTGAACTGTTATTTTTTTTCTGTTCCCAAAGCGTCAAATGGCTTTAAACCAACTCCTAGAATTATGAGGTTCGTTCCGCTGTCGTCTCCTGTACATTTAACGGGAGACGATAGCGGAACAAACCTCATAGTTCTTAAGTAAAGAGTATACATTTTATAACGTTAAACAGTTTAACTGTGTGTTCAACTCAAGTTAGTTTAAAAAGTAAGTCTGTGGATGTGTTAGCCCACCTTGTTGAGCTGTTAATGGCTCCGCTTTTAACATCGATCTCATCACTGTTGCCAGTGATGAGACCGATGTTAAAAGCAGAGCCATTAAACAGCTCAACAAGGTGGGCTACAAACTTGTGTGTTTTTGTGTCCAAAAAGTACCGAAACCTTTTAATTCTTTTTCTTCTTCCTTTAAAGTGCTGCTTCAGAAAATTTGAAGATTAAAATTTAAACATCAGCTTGTTGATTCAATTATCACTGTTTATTTATACGCTTTATTATAAATATTAAGAAAAGAAATAAAGAAAAAAAGAAATAAAAATCAGATTTGAAAGCCAGTAATTATTCACACTTTTTATGATCTTTTTTATTTTTTTATTTTTTGCAAGTTACCATGGTAATTTTTAAAATTTAATAAAAAAATATTTTGAATAAAATGAAGACAACTGCTGGCTATAGAGTCATACACAGAGTCTCAAAGAACACTTGTAGTCACTGCAGATGTTTCTTCCATGTAGGGCTTCACCGGGAAACCATACTTTCTCGTTTGCCGTGAAAACAGGAAAAACTCAAAACAATTGGGGCCAGTTGAAGTCATCGAAGATCGGTGTGTGGTGTGAACATTTCAATGTCCATCAAGTTTTAATATATGTTTGCATACTTCATATTAACAAATTAAGATAATTAGGGCATCGGTTGATATATGGCATCATTATTTGTTTCCCAATTCAAAGAAAAAGACATAATACCGTGAAAACTGGTAAGAGGAGGATACATGGTGCAAGTAAAAACTGGCCAGCAAGATTACTAACTAGGTGAGACCCTCAGTGCATTCTTGAATGCATCTAGAGAGGGTGAGAGTGCAGGGTCTGTCTTCAAGCAGTTCCAGTCCCTAATTGTGCGAGGAAAGAATGATGATACATAGACCTGATTGCTGTAGTGCGGGATGTAGAATAGAAGCGAGATCCATGTCTTCTGGTCTGGAATTGTGGTTCAGCGAGGTGTGCTTGCCAGTTGATTTTTAATGGATGTATCATACTTTATTTCTTTATTTTTACCATTCGGCAATCTTCCTATATCCTCATGACCTCAATCCTGCCACCACGTCTTTTCAACTCAGTTTTACAAAAAGGAATATCTCAGTCAAAGTTTAGGTAACGAACGAAAAAGTGGTGGCAGGATACGGAATTTTTTTTCCGCCATTTATGATTTATTTGTAATTGTACTTTGTAGTCTTACACGCACAAAATACTTACAAATTCGTCTCTATTTGCAGCCTTGGTTCGTACGACGTTCAGTACAAGGTCCGCATTGATCTAAATACTAGAGGTTTGTTCCTGGTTCGAAGCTACCGATGCCAACTTTGCATCTACATTCAACAACTCGCAACACAAAAGTAAAAGCCATACAATACAAGGTCAGGCAGCAGGCAGCAGAGCGGAGGATTCTGCAAAAAAACAAGGACGTTTCAACAAGCGCCCTCTGCCGACTGAGTAATGCACAATATTGATGAGATGCTTCCAATAATTTATAACTTTTTCTTTTGCACTGTTTTGAAAAGAAAACCATAACTGAAGGAAATCAACTGAAAATTTGCATGCCTGCGGACTGTGTGGGTATTAATTCTCATGGGTTTTCCTCTAAAACTTAACTTCTATCCTTGTCTACTCGTTCTAGTCAAGTGAAATAAGTCAATGACCCCCCCCCCCCGAGTCGTGTATGCTCTTAAAACTTGTGCAAGCATTGTACATTGTAATTTCTTCTTTTGGGAAACTAACAAAAGCAATTATAGTAATTTTCATGAACCCTGCCACCCCCCTTTCAAAATGAATGGGGTCAAACGCATCCTGTAATTTTTGTTTATCCAGTTAATTGTTTTGTTTCAAAACGCAAAACGACAACCACATCAATATTACGTAAAGTTTCATATATAATTTTCACAATAAAGATGCTAATTTCATTGGTTTTAAGGACATGTTTAATTCCTCCATTTGAAACACATGAACTTGCTATTAAAGCAAAAAAAAGAAAATAATCGAAAAATCCAGCCAAACTAACTTGGGATGCTTGACAGAGTGGTCTTATTCTGACTTGCGCTTAGCAGCTGGCGCTTAGCAAACATACATCAATGGACCAACAGTCTCAGCAAAGCCACTGTGTGAAGTTGGTCATAGGGCCCAATGCCATCGAAGAAGACCCCAAACACCTCTATTAAAAACGGGTTAGGTTAGCACAAGGGCTGTGTATAGTTGTACTAAACAAAAGAAATCCTGAAAAAAATGTGCGACCGTTCCCCTTTAAAGCCATTGGACCCTTTCGGTAAACAGTGTTGTCCAAGGCCCACACTTTGTGTACCACAACTTCTATATCAAATAACAAACCTGTGAAAATTTAGGCTCAATCGGTCATCGGAGTCGGGAGAAAACAACATAAAAACCCACCCTTGTTTCCGCGCGTTTCGCCGTGTCATGGCATGTGTTTAAAATAAATCCGTAATTCTCGTTAACGAGAATTTATATTGTGTTTTCTCAAAAAGTAAAGCATTTCATGGAATAATATTTCAAGAGAAGTCTTTCACCATTGCCTTCTGTAAACCCTGTAAGTTATTTGTAAATCTGTGAACTTTTTTTTTTTTTTCTGAACCGAAAGGGTCCAATGGCTTTAACCAGAATACAACAGAGTGTTAAATTTTAGAGGTTTACAGACTCTCCATACATTAAAACAAATACAACTCTAAAGGTTCAGTTATAACATGAGCTCTGTCTTCCTTTATTATGCTGTTAATTTCACATCTTACAACAAAAATATAAAGATGAAAAAGGACTAAAACAATCATGAATTAATGGGGAAAACCGTGACAAATCTTGGGCCTTTGTACATTATTTCTGACTGTTACCTTGACTAGTTTTGATTAGAAAATAAGTTTCTATTACTTGTAGGCTACCTGATGTCTTGTAAAACAACTTTTTTCTTGGATATCTCAGGAAAAACTTAAGACAAAAGTACAACAAAGACAAAGTTAATAACACTGCATTTTAAAAAGATCACACAAAACATGCAAATAACTGAGGAAGATGATAATATAAAATGGTGCTTCGTTTTGTGAGCTTCATTCAAACCAATAAAATTTCAACATGCTTTTTTTTCAGACATGCAGATATATGTTTTACATACAAAAATATTCACATAAAGTCTCTAAAATAGAAGTTGCGACCATCATCACATAATCTTAACTACACTGTACATAATGGGTTATGGCAGATAATCTTCATGTACATATATTTGTTAATTATTTACAATCATACATTACACACATGCATAAAGTTGCAGCTACAGTTTCTACAGTTTAAAAAGAGAATCGTATTTTAAATGTATTATTTCAATGTGTTAAACAAGATCAAGTAAATCACTGAAAGTTACATTTGTAAATTTGATATAATTTACAAAGACGAGAGATACAGTAAATGTGATATCTGCAGAGGGATCCAATAAAGGCACTGGACACTATTGGTAGTTGTCAAAGACCAGTCTTCTCACTTGCTGTATCTCAACATATGCATATATATAACAAACCTGTGAAAATTTGAGCTCAATCGGTCATCGAAGTTGCGACATAACAATGAAAGTAAACACACCCTTGTCACACAAAGTTGTGTGCTTTGAGATGCTTGATTTCAAGACCTCAAATTCTAAATCTGAGGTCTCGAAATCAAATTCGTGGAAAATTATGTCTTTCTCGAAAAGTACTCCACTTCAAAGGGAGCCGTTTCTCGCAATGTTTTATACTACAACCTCTCCCCATTACTCGCTATCAAGAAAGGTTTTATGCTAATAATTATTTTTAGTAATTAACAATAGTGTCCACTGCCTTTAAAAGGTTTTTTAAAAGGGGAACCAAAGTATACTCAGTAGGCTGGTGCACCTCGCATGTTGGCCTGACAGCAATATAACTATACATGTAAACTAGCTCTATGGTGTTAGTAACAATTGGGTTACAGAATTATACCAGTCCTAACTCTACGATTATACACTGCACTTCCCTTCCAAATGGATTTGGTCAAGTTTAAGGATTTGGTCAAGCTAGGAAGAAATGTACAAATAGAGGACCAAGAACCTTATCCCCAATTCTACGTCTTGTCAGTTTCTGTAACTTTGTAACTACGAAAAGGGGGAAATGACCAAGCACACACAACTAGGTCATAGACAGTGTTAAATGTATTGACACAATCGAAGGTGAAGTTAGCTGATCAGCTGACAAGCCTCACCAAGGGCTTCAAGGTATTGACCTAAGGTCCAAGTTAAAGGCTCTGTTTAATGTGAAATTCTGGGCTTATGGTATCCCTCGACAGTTGGTTGCTATAAGCTCAGATTTTAGCAATGTGCTATGAAATTAGGCTCAGCTGTTTAATTTGAGCAACTAGCTTCAATATATAAATCGACATATATTTGTTCTACATTTGTTTCTACACACTCAGTTTATGATATATATACAACAGGGCGGCTAGTCCATAAGGTCAAATATCTTTGGTGTAAATCTTGTCTCAAAACAAGTATTTTCAAACTTTTAAAAACATTTTGACAAAAACAACATACACTTACTCTTCCTGACATATTTTTTCAGGAGTCTTGACTCTTAGAATTTCATTGCAATTATGTTAAATGCTGATGAATACGATAAAGTAAAAACAAATTTCGTCCATATCTCATGATTCCTAGAGTATAGCTGCCATTGTTAAATACAGTTGTAACAAAAATATTTTGTTCAGTTTTGGTTTTGCATCTTTCAAATAATGTGATCTGTTTTAAGAAAGAACAGTCAAATTGTACATTGAATTTCTGAAAAACATGATTTCGTATAATAAAATCTTTTTGTTTACATTGATGATCAATTGCGTGACTACTCATCATGAGTAAAGCCAGCACTCTTAGGGCCTTGTCACACTTGGCAACTTAGAGGCAATCAACTGCAGTGCAAACTACAAGACCACTTTGGTAGCACATGAGTAACTTTTCAAACAATGTCTTAAGATCCCCAAGAAGAATACATGTGAACATTGAAATGTGAACGAATTCTCTTCTTGAAGATTGCCTGGAACTGGCTGCCTGTAAATTGCCTAGTGTTACATGGTCCTTAGAAAACATCGTGCATGTTTTTAGAGCGAACTTTACATACTCAATTTTCACCATGAAGATTTTGTTTGAGAACAGTTTAAGCAATTTTTGTTTTGGAACAATATAAAAAACGGAAATCTGTTTGCTTTTGAATTCCCTTTCAAGGACAAAGCCCTTCTCTTAAAGTGTAACTAGGTTCTTTTTCTGTGCATTGCACAACATTCAGGACCTATGGTTTACATCCCATCCCATCTAAAGACCAAATTTACAGACACGCAACTTTGTCATTACCAAAAATTCCCACAACTTTTCTGTGGCACTGTTTTGAAAAAAGAAGATGAAATCAGGTTATCAGTTGCATGCCAGAATTTATGAATTTTACAAACCTGCAATTTGTCTATCTACACCATTTTAACATGAATACAACAATTAGTAAACCTTAACTCTGTCCAACTTCAGGGAGAACTCAACTCTACTGTCACAAGTAGGAGCTAAATTTGTAAATAATTCTTTATATTTACATGTTTTAAACAATTTTTAATAAATAAAAGTAAGTCAAAATAGAGGTGGGAATACAATCCTGAATACAGTTGGTGTTAAGTTCCAAACAAATTGAAAAATCAAATATTAGTGGAAGAGATGCAATTGCAAGTAACAATATAGCAAAACCAAACAAAAAACATAGCACAACAATTTGTGTGTAATTCAAGTCCAAAATAAAACCACTTTATCAAGTTGTTGTATGAACCAAATCATCATCTCTGGTGGGTAAAGATAAGAAGACAAAGCTCCAAGAGTTCAATGTCTTGTCAAGCTTTTAATATACGTTTTCCAACACTCGTTGCCCCATGTCTTGGCCTTGGTGCCCTTTCAAAAGTTTCCCTTTGACTTTAAGATTTTCCAGTGGAAGTCCCCTTGCAAAATGAAATGGCCTTGCCCTTTAAGAGATGAAATTCCAGGCCTGTAGGCGCTTCATGCCCCTGTTACTTCATTACAGTTTATGGTAGCATCACAGTGTCCTCAGTTTTCAAATAAATTTGAATTGCTTTGAAACCCTCATCACAGAGGAATCTTTGTCCCTCAGACTTGACTTTTCACTTCGGCAATTCTTCATAAAGTTTGAAAGCTTCACACTATTGAAGTCTCCATGGGGCTAGGTGGGGGTAGTTGACACTGCATGACATAGTCCTGACAGCTGGTGTCGCTGTTGCCACAGGACACTGGCAGTGGAGAGGAAATTACTGTCGGGGATCCGGGAGTCGATGGATTTGCCCTCGGTGAGATGTTTCCTCCGATGACATCGATGTAGTTGTCACTCCCTGAGGATGATAACCTAGGAAGTGGAGAACGGACAGACGGCATGAGGCTTCCAGCTGGAGCCGGTGATGAGAACGCTGTCGCAACGATGATGTCATTCGCCTGGGGTCTGAAGTTGTTGTTGCCATGAATATCTGGAATCTCCTTACTGTTATTGTTGAAGCCTAGTTCCCCGTGGAGTCCGTCCATCTCTTCTTTACCCATGTCTATAATGGTAGTAGGCTCAATTGTTTCTGGACTTGTATCTGATGGCCAGACTGACGCATAAGGTGGGGGTGGAGATGTAGGTATTGGCATCTGCATCCCCATTTGGCTGTAGGCTGTATCTGACTCCTCTCCAGTATCTTGCCGTCTCAAACCCGCTGGAGGAAACTGTTGGATGAGTGCCCCTACCTGTACATAGCTCATATAACCAGATTGACTACCTGAGCGCTGTTGTTCAGGGGTTGACGGACCAGTTGAAGGTGTTCTCCTGGCGATTACCGGTGACACTCTTCTGGAGGTGTACTGGACACTCTCTAGGCTACCTACCCGTCTCTGAACGGGTTCAGGAGATGTGGCCTCACTTGGAGGCAGGGTGATTCTGTAGCTTGTAACAACCTGGGTTTGGCTTACACTATCATCGTCGTCATCGTCCTCAGGATGATTAAACACTGAGTCCACTTCATCAGTCTCCTGCATTGAGAGCATCCTCTGCTGTTGGAGGTCAGAGTCAGATTGACAGTACCCACTGGAGTAACGATTGACTGACACACCGCTTCCTACCTCCAGGCTCATATTCTCCATCTCACCATTCATTTCATGGAACCCTTGGTCACTGCTACTTCCACTGCTTGAACCCATGGACACAATCCCTTGCCCTTTACCTATCAACTCATTGGTGAACTCACTCGTTCTCAAGACATCATAATCTTCCTTCTCTTGCCGACGTGAGGAAAGACGCCCATTGGGTTTAAACTTGTCATTCTGTAAGAAACGACAAACAATTATGATTATCAGTTCAGTGATAAGAATAATCTTGATGATTTTGTCTCAAAACTTTTAGGTCTCAGTCTAAGGCTTACTCTTTGACTAGCATTTCAAGCTCCTAGTCTCAGTCTCTTTCTTCCGTTGTTTCAGACAGGTAGCCAGAGTCGCGCAGAATCTATTAGATTAGGAGCGACTCTCTTGGTTTCAGTCAGGCGAACTTAACATAACATTTACATTGTTTCGGCTCATGACAAGATCAACGTCTGAAACCAAGGCGCTCCAGAGTTGTTTCAAAACGACTGCAACGGTCGAATCTTTCAACTTCCAGAGCTCAGCCACTCCCAACTGTTTCAGACATCAAACTTTCACGTACTTAATTCAGAATTTGGTTGCGGAGCCTCTCTGGAGCGCTTATTTGAAATGGGCGTTAGTCTCTTAAAATCCAGTCTCAGTCCGACTCTTTGACTAGGATTTAAAGCTCTTAGTGTAAGGGGTCGTATGAAGAAAAAGTAGTAATTACTGACAAGAACTAGCAAAAAGTAAAAGCATAAACTTCCAAGTAGAAATCATTCAGTATAAAAGCATCTTCTAAATTCCGTATGAATAAACTTATTCTTTTACTGCAAAGTATTCACTTAATGCTTTGGAGTAAATACTTCTTGAAAACAATGGCTGAATGGCTCTTAACAAAAGGTTTCCTTTGTATTACAACTCCCATTCACATCTATTTTTTATTCATATGACCCAAGGTGCTGTCTTAGATATCTTATGTCGTAACTGCACCACTGACTTATATGGTTGAGAAACTTACCGAGAGTTCCAGAATTCCATTGATGAAAAATGGATCCGGCACAGGTTTCATGATGGAGGAATTGCGGATTGAATAGCAGAGGCAGAGGATCAGCAGTACCAAGGAGAATGCCACAATCAGTATTATGATCATTATTGTTGTATCTGATCACAGGAGAAACAAACATCAATACACACAGTGTCAGTTTATACTTTCAGTAATAAGAGGAAGAAAATCGCTGCAGAGTTCGCCTTAATGTTTACGGTCTCACTAGTTTGTCAACAACTTTGTTTTGGGATGCAAGTGAGAAAAGCCATACAACCTGTACATGCCAGGGATCAAACCCAAGTTTATGATACAACCTTGGAAGCGGCAGCAGAGAAAACATTTTAAGGAGATGCAATTTTTTATTTCAATTATCAAGTAATAAACCACAAGGGAAACTGACTGCTAAATATTACACAATTTTGGATTTAAGGCAAAGTTTACCTTAGGTTTTTGGAACTGTTCGATTGTTTTAATCCAATATAAATGTAACCAACTAAACTAATATGTGAAAATTTCATTCAAAAGGGTGGTTATGTTTTTAAGATATTGCTGAAAATCTGGAGCGAATATGTCCAACAAAAATAATTTGTAAAAGAAATACAAAATCTGAGAAATACTTCTGACAGTAACACTTCTCAGTTCAAATTGTTGAGGATAACATCTTTTTTACATCACCACATTACTTTCAAAATGCTTTATACTATCATGGGCTGCTGTAGGCTTCTAACAACAAGTTTTTATTGCCATTCATTTTAGGAGTCCATTGCCAAATGTATACCTTCCCTTTAAACTTAATGTTTTTGTCTGACAGTGGCACATTAGAGGATGGCTATTGTGACTGTTTATAATAGAGGAACATAAAAAGTGAGAATCATGACTCTACTTACATGGCATTGCACCCCCGCACATTTCCTCCTCTATTTTCACAGGAGTTCGAACCATCTTCTCCTTGCCTCCACTTCCAATCATGCTGAAGATCTCAAATACAAACGGCACGGCTTCATCAAATGCTGAGCAGTTAATTGTAAGGGTGATGGAGGAATCGGAAACAGATTTGTTGATGCTAGACCCCGACGGTTCTGTCAGCGGTCTGTACCTGATATTGTACCAACTCATCGGGCCATCAAACACCTCTGGTTTCTCCCAGTCAATTGTGATCTTAGTTGGAGAAAACCTGCGTACCACTAACTCTTGGGGTTGTGTCGGTTCTGCAAACAGGACATACAAAAAGACACGTTTTAGTAGTTAAGAATAGTACATTTCATATTCAATGAGCAGTAAAATATTGATATTCAAAGCGACACATCTTTCATTCTTGCAGTTCTTGAAAAAACAGAAATGTTTCCATAAATCATCCTTATAGAAATATTGAAATAAGAGTATGAGCGAATAAGTTTAGAAAGTCTAGCTTGTGAATTAGAAATAGTTTTTTTATCCCAGGGTAGGAGCTGAATTTATTTTTACGACAATGAGCACAAATACAGAAAAACTAGCTTGATTTTTACAGCAGAATGAGTTTTAGTAGGAGCACCAGTGTGATGAAAAACAATGACACAATTAATTACTTTACAAAATTTGTACCTGCAAAATCCGTCTGAACTTGTTGGCTGACTGTGGTACTGGTTCCAGCACTGTTTTGAACACTGATGGAAATTGTATACTTTGTATATGGCTGCAGCTCTCCAATGGAATAATTGGTTGCAAGTCCATATATGTAGCTATTGACAAAAACAAAATATAGTATAAAATAATAAGTATAAGTAACATTCCACAGGGCCCAATTTCAAAAAGATGTGTAAGGATGAGCACATTTTTGTCATAGCTATAACAGAAAAGCATGCCTAAGCAAAAGTGCATTTCATAAATGAGCAAGAAGATTTGACAGTATGTATGTGTTTGCATACAAAATAGATTTGCATTGTTGCGTCACTCATCTGCATGCTTACAGTAATTGCCAAGGGGTTGATCCATAAGCATAAAACGACTGCTTGAACGCTTTATGATATTGAGCTTAGACTATAGAGCATGTGACCATTGATTTCTGTTTAATTATCACCATACATCCAGAGGAATTCAATTCAATAATACATTTATTCCATACTCTTGTTGGAAAAAAAGAACAATTGTGAGAATTAAACAGTACATAGAAATGTAACCAAATCAAAAGGGCATAAAATTGTACAAAAACAATATACTGTTTTGTTAAAGCAAATAATAAATAAATAACTAGGAATTAACTATGAACAAGAGAGGATGGAGAGCATGAGGCTTCTAGAGAAAGCCGAGGCTTATACACAACAGCCTTATACAGACAAACAAACAAACAAACAAAGGAATAATACTTGGGGAGAACTTACACATTTCTAGAGTTCTTGGAGTCTGTCCATTCAATAAAGTAAGTTTTGACCACACCCTTGGGGTTGGAGGGCGTGTCCCACATTAATTGGATACTGGTGGGCGTCGGCTCAACAGATCGGAAATTCTCAACTGGATCTGGCACTGAGCAAAGTAAACCAAAAAAAAAAAAAAAAATGTTAAAAATGTATTTTTATAAGACTTGAATCCATGAGTGTGATATCTAACTGTATTGTATGGCCTATATCATAACCCTGATCTGACACACTGTTCCATCTCTGTGTATTGTGCTATTTTAAGCAGAGCATCCTGTTTGCTTGAAGTGTGGAGAAAAAAAATTGCCAAAGTTCTTAAGGGTAATAAGCATCTTGAAGTACACGGACACAAACAGGAGAGCGCTTTTTGGTTTTGTCAACTTTTTTTCATTTCCACACAAATGGAAGTGCATTTGGCATAATGCAAGGGCTATTAGAATGCAGTTTCCACCATTTTTGAACACAACCAATGTAATGTGGGGATGCATTTTTCTCCATTTTCACTGGAAATCAACCAAACAATTTTTGTTTAACTAGACAAATAAATAAATAAAAATGATAACAATAGTTATCAGTGAAAATGGAGAAAAATGGAGAAAAATGCAT